>NC_137832.1:42012043-42304543 GCF_963921795.1 Nannobrachium achirus | reverse complement strand
TATTTCAGTTGGGCTTTTTGACTTGGAGGCTTTCAGCTTTCAGGAATGAACCAAAAACACACAGGGAAGACATATTTGCATATCATAACCACACCTAGCGGGGCAGGTAAATGCATTTTTGCACTAAAATACTTCACAAGTGGAAAGAAACCTAAAACTTTTCACAAGTACTCCTTAGGGGTTGTTCCTATGATAAAACACGTTAGACACTGAAAAATCAAAATGGCTGCCATGTTTCCAAGATGGCTGCCTCTGAACAGTACGCCAGCCAGTTAATGTCCGATTTTCATAATATTAGAGTTGTTTTGTAGGTTTTAAAACATCGTGAGCTCATTTATTACTCTTTTAAAGCAGCCAGAATAACTTTTCTGACTTTTGGTTGGGGTCTTTCCTCACCTGGGACCCCCCAAACAGACCCCTGAGCTTATCTGAGTAGTCGCTTTGTTCCTGCTCCAGAGCAATGTTAAATTAGATCATAACTGAAGCATTAAAGTTGTTGTAACTGGGCTCTGAAAGCAAAAATTAGTAGTAGCAAATACCCAGGGGTCTTCCACAGGGGTCCCGGACCCCTAGGGGGTCCTCAGAGTTACTACAGGAGGCCTGCCGAATCTTGATGGGGAAGTTCCTTTTTTTTATATGTATATATATTTTTACATTTGAAACTGTTTTTATTAGTATTCTCAGTATTATGTATAACATGTGTGTGTTAGACAGACAGGTTCACACGTATTGCAAGAATTAAGGTATTGCAACTTCTCACTTTGGGCGCACAGTCTAACATGTCCATTTATTGCATTGCACTAACAACACAACACACACACCTCTTTGTTATCGTCACCCCAAAACCCGCACCCTATCCTCTTAAAGAGCTCACGGTCAATTGTACCCAAAGAAATTCACTACTATACATGTCCTCCCTAATAATGTTGACAGTTTCCACTATATCATTTGCAGGGAGGAGAGTGCAAGGCAGGTTATTGTTTGAGCAGCTGCACCGTCCCTTGTAACCTGCTTTGCAAACACATTTGATGAGCTTTGCCTTTGCAGCAGGGATGGCAAGAAACCTGACTGGAACATACCCTCCACTCTCTGAATTCCATCTATTTTTTCAATTGATGGAAGCTCAGGGCAATTTGTCAGGTATGACGAAGTAGGCATCATAATACGATACCTTCATCAAGGGACATGATTTTGAGGAAGTGCAAACACATGAAGAGGCTGATACCCCGATTCCTTATCAAGTCCTTGCCTCCGGTACAAAAAAAGGAAATTGATATATTCGAGTGAGTTCAAGTTGATGTTACAAATGTCAAGGGTTCCTTTGCATTTTTCAGGTGTTGACTGGGGAAGAACATTTGTTGGAATCACCAAAAAGACATGGGTCAATGCCTACTTGATGATGATGATGATGATGATGATGATGACCAAGCCACTAACCGCTTCAAGGACCTTGGCAAGGTCATTGGCCATTCCTCCTGAGCTTATAAATTGTGAGCTTCCATCAACATTGCAGTCCGAACATTTTGCATGCCATGTTTACAGTTCAAAAGGTCCAACAACCCTGGGATTACTCAGATGGGAACTATTTCTGTCAAATAACTTGGAGGGTGAGATGCTACCTCCAACTCGTGCTGCACTGCTACCACATTACCTCCGTGCCAACTCCGTCACAATGCAGGATAAATCATACCTGACAAATTTCCCTGTGCTTCCACCAATCGAAGAAAATAGATGGAATTCAGAGAGTGGAGGGTATATTCCAGGTTTCAGTTTTCTTGCTCTCCCTGCTCCAAAGGCAGTACTTGAGCCCATCAAATGTGTCTGCAAAGCAGGTTGTAAGGGACGGTGCAGCTGCTCAAATAACCTGCCTTTCACTCTATGCTATGGTGGAGACTGTGTCAACACTATTAGGTTGGACATTGAAGATGATGATGATGATGAAGACGAATATATCCTGCATGTCTGAAATTACTGTAGTGTAGTGAATCTCTTTGGGCGTAATTAACCATGGGCTCTATAAGAGGATAAGGTGAGGGTTTTGGGGTGACAATAACAAAGAGGTGTGTGTGTGTGTGTGTGTGTGTGTGTGTGTGTGTGTGTGTGTGTGTGTGTGTGTGTGTGTGTGTGTGTGTGTGTGTGTGTGTGTGTGTGTGTGTGTGTGTGTGTGTGTGTGTGTATACAAACATTCCCGTGTCATTCCATCCATGTTTCATCTCTGTGATAACTTGGAAATGTTTGCATCTTTGACAGCTAATACACCAGATGTTGTTGTGGTTGATGAAGAGTCCAGGGAAGTGTCTGTATTGGAGATGGCCTGCACCTTTGACCCTAGCCTAGAGGAAGCTTTCATGACCAAGGTCATTAAATACCAACCTCTCCTAAATACGATCTCAGAGCTGGGGTACAGGTGCAGACTATTTGTTTTCATATTTGGCAGCCTAGGACATACCCACAGGCTGGTTGTTAGAGGGTTTCAACAACTTGGAGTGCCTAAAAAAGAGGCAAAAAGGCTGGCAAAGTATTGTTCCGTCTCCGCTATAATCGGCAGCCGCCACATATGGCGGAGACGCTGTTACTTATACCCGTAGAGTACCAAGTGCCTTGCTATTGTATCATGAAGACATAATGCCATGATTTTGTAAATGTTACTCTACTGCACCTATACTATTTGTGTCCTTGTATGCATCTCCTTTCTGTGGACATAAATGGTTAAAATGTGTGTGTGTGTGTGTGTGTGTGTGTGTGTGTGTGTGTGTGTGTGTGTGTGTGTGTGTGTGTGTGTGTGTGTGTGTGTATGTGTTGTCAGTGTGAGTGCAGTGCAATAAATGGAAATGTTGTTCTGCACCCAAAGTGAAAAGTTGCAATACCTTCATTATTGCAATCCCTGCAGTAACAGCTGTCAACCATAACTGTTTTAACACAAAAAACATTATAAATAATACTGAGAATACTAATAAACCATCAAAGTACAATACATAAAACCAGGATACATAAAAACATTCAAAGTTTCAAATGTAAAAAAAAAAAGAAAAAAAAAAGATCTCATCGAGATTTGGCAGGCCCCCTGTAATAGCTCTGAGGACCCCCCCAGGGGTCCCGGACCCCCCGTGGAAGACCTCTGTTATTTGCTACTAGTCATTTTTTATTTCAGAGCATATTTCAGATCTAATTTAACATTGTTCTGGTGCAGGAGCAGAGCGATTACTGAAATAGGCTCAGGGGTCTGTCTGGGGGGTCCCAGGTGAGGAAAGACCCCAACCAAAAGTCAGAAAGGTTATTCTGGCTGCTTTAAAAGTGTAATAAATGAACTCAGGATGTTTTAAAACCTACAAAACAACTCTAATATTATGAAAATTCGATATTAACTGGCTGGCGTACTGTAAAACATATCCGAAAAGGCGGCCATCTTTAAAACTGGCGGACATTTTGAAAATTAAGTGTCTAATGTGATTTTTCTAAAGAATGACCCAAGAGGTACACTCTGTAAAATTGTGGTGCTTCTTTCCAGAACTGAAGTATTGTTCTCCTTAACAGCCCCGCTAACCTGGGTGTCTATTAGAGTAATGTTAACTCCATAGACATACAAAACAGAAAAAGTACAAAACTATGGCACCACCTCTTTAAGCAAGACAATGTTTAACAATCTACATAAACATTATGTAGATTGTTACCGATGAAGAGACTGCTCGCCAGAGAATGAGCTTCTGATTTTGTCAAATGGCTAATGCCATAAATTAGTTGAAAATAAATATTGTTCATTTGATTATAACCACACAAATGATATAATTTGTCATTATGCCTCATTGTATATAGTTAAAAATAGCAGAGATAGGCTGCTCTTGCCGGGGGCAAAGCATGCCCCGGTCATCAATTCCCACATAATAAATCAACTACATTCGATGATACAAGGACAGTGGTATTTTAAAAGGTATAGTTGGGACTATCCTCTGCAATTGCTGCTGTAGTGACGTACTTCACAGGGGACAGGGATTTCCATTTGGGGTGTGCGTTTTCTAACAATTTCACAGAATAAATTACATTTTCTAAATTCCAACAGTCTTCTGGAAAACTTATGTTGCTACGGTATCAGTATCAGTGGCTTGAATATCTATTATATTTGATTAGCCAACACATGTGCTACGTACTGTATAGCTAAAATCTAAAATGACACAGATACTTTACCTACCGGTATATCTCCCCTACAAAATGCCTTAATTAATTTTGTTCTTTCCTTTTGGGAACACAGTTCTTAATATTAAAATGTTTTTAAAATGTGATGGGCGGCACAGAGAACACAGAGGGTTCCTGAAGGGTTCCCAGTTCGGTCCGGGCTCCCCCAGAGTTAGTGTCGAAGAGTCCTTGAGGAAGACTCTGAACCCCTAGTTGCACCCAGTGAGCAGGTTGGTGCCTTGCATGTTTTTCTCCGTATGGGTGCATGTGATGCACAATCTAAAGTGCCCCGGATAAAGTCACCATTAATGTCAATGGGATTTTTTTAAATGGGAAAATAGCTTTATGACCCAGGGGGGCGTGGTTTTGACCTCAGACTTCGGTACTCTATTACAGTAGCTCCAGACCCCATGAGACGGCATAACCACAACCCAGCTACAGTTCAGCTGCCGCAGCTGCGTAATATCTAAATGTAACGGCAATCTGGCAAGTCCCGGAAAAGGCGCGCTGTGATTGGCCAGGCGTCATTTGAGTGGCAGGCTGGCAGCCTCGCGAGGCCCCTCTCCTACGCGAGGCTTTTCCTCCCCTACTAATACAGACAGAATGCCATTCCCAGCACCTGCCTCCGTGGCTTAGTGGTTTGGTCTCTAGGGTTCCAATCCATATCACCGTGTCGTGCCACTTTTTCTGGTTTAGGGTTAAGGGTAGAGTTGGGCCGTCGAAAAGATAACATGTAGACCTAGCGACAATGCGGCTCAAAGGGACTGTAGTGCCTTGGACTGCTGAAGGCCAATCACACACTGCCAGGGTGGGGCTTGCCAGATAGCCGTTACGAAAAGAAATCATGCGCCGCAGCTCCCTTTCCCTCACCACTTGACCACTGGACCAAAACCATGCCCAGGTTTAGCCTGGACCAGACACGAAAGACACCAAACCCCTCCCAGCCACGTCCAGTCTCCAACTGTACATCAGAGGAGCCCTTTAGCCACAACCCACTAGTATTCTACTCCATTCTAACATCTGGCCCCAAGGACCCTGGCCCACATCAACCCCCCTACACCCCTCCTTCAGTGTACCCATCCTATTTCTCTCATCATTCACACAGATCCAGTTCAGTTTCAGCCAGCGGAGCTATGTGCCCTTCCCCAGCTCCAGCGGCTCTCTCCCTGGGAGGTTGGATGCAGGTAAAGCAGATGATTTAATGACAACCGTGCACAGTCTCTACTGAATAAGTCATCCGTCCTCTGCTAACACACCCATAGTGCTCATCTATTTTTCAGACCAATGCATTTCTGTATTTTTCTCTTCCCTCTTCCTTTCTCTCACCCTTTCACTCCCCATTTCTTTCCCCGTCCTTCTCTTTCCCCCCTCCGTGTAAGGCGAACAGTGTTTTAAGGCCATTCAGCTGCAGCCTGATGCATTTTTCATTATCTGTGTTGTCTCTTCAGTCATTCATTCTCTCTTTGGAGTCTGCGGTACCTGTTTTGATTCAATGACCTATAGGCCCAAGCATTTTTACGGCTGTGTGGAAGATAAGGAGAGAGTTACCCTCTACAAGGTGTGAAAAGCAACGCTTGGATTCGGTGCACTTACTGTAGATTTCGACCTTCACGCACTTGATTTGTGATATTTATTTGTATCTGGCCAATATTCCCAGAGAATGTTTTGGATTGACTCTGAAGGTACGAGGCACGTCCAAGACAAACTATACATACTATCAGCTCCCTCTTTATTATTTGGCTTCAATTTGGTTAGCGTTCAGTTTTACCCACAGCTTCACGTGGAAAACAATTGAATTGAAACTACAAGCAGGGGGTACGATGTCATTGGAGAATTGGTGCCATTATGATCAAGCCCTTCATGTTCCCCTGCAGACAGACCTTGCCTTTGAACTGTTAAATGATTGATGGGTAAGATGTGAGAGAATGTAGGTCACCGTGGGTGAGGGTCGACAGCAGCAGCATAAATCAGACAGGGATAATAACCAGATATCATGGAGGATAATGGACCAACCGGCCCTATTACAGGTGTATTCTGCAGCTCTAACTCCACAATCTGTCTCCTTAGTTGCTTAATGCTGGGGTCAGCATTTCACTGATCGTTTCTCACTTAAGATGATGACGTTATAGGGAAATGTCACTCTCATACAGGTACTTATAGATGTGATTCATAGTTGTAGGTGAACCAGAGCGTTGTTTACATCAGTGGTTTTTCAAGTGGAGGCTGCTGTGGGGAACAAGGGGATGAAAGGTACGGAGAAGGAAATTACCAAAAAATATATAATAATACAAAAAAAATGGCTACTGGGAGGGGGACCACATCCACATCACACCATAGACTGTAAAAAATATGGACGGTGGGAAACCATTGGTTTCTATGCTGGGAAAATGAACCCTTGTATGGGTGTAGCCATCATTGTTGTAATGGTACCCAAGGAATGCTATTGGCTGCCAACGGTCACGTGCAACCGCAGGGATACATGGGACATTGTCTTGAGCTTGCCGAAAATAAAGCACACAAAGAATCATCTCAAGCCTAAGATCACAAGCCCCTCCAACAGCATACCCTGCTTTAACATCAATTATAAAATAAATGGGACCATATTTTCACAAAACGTATATCATGGTGATTGAAACAAGGCTTTAAACTAGCGACAGGAACCATAACGTATTTATGACAATGTTTATTAAGGTAAGAAAATCAAATGTAAACGTTCGGGGGAAATGAATGGAATCCTATGGAGAACATGTTGCTTTTGGTACCAGAACAGCGCAACTAGCGGCCAATCATAGGAACTTTTTGTTTCGTGTTTGCTTCATTTTAAATCCGGACAACTGGCTCCCTGCATCACACACACCATAAACACACCTGATACGCCCATATATACAGTAGGCAGGACGACAGCCACACCACTCTGACTCATATTACTCATATTAGCAGTGATAGCTGAGTGGTTAGTGTCCACACCTAGGACTCCAGAGGTCCTAGAGATCGCAGGTACGATTCCCCGCTCCAGCTATCACTGCTCCCCTCCCCGCGCGCCTTGTGCGAAGCACTGGGGGTCAGCTGGGTTAAGCTGAAAACTGAATTACCCTTGTGGGAGGACGTAGGTAAATTATTTTCTTTTTTCATATAACCATAAACAAACCCGATATGCCCATAGGCAGGACCATGGCATAGATGGAGTTGGGTTGTCCAGAGCCACAGATCCAACCAATATGCCCATATATGGGCATGCCAATATACAGGTTAGGGACATACCGGGACATACAGTATACTGTACTAATTAGGGATCTCTATGGGCATATATTGATATTCAGTTGTCCAGAACCACCTATCCAACACACACGCACACGCACTCACACGCACTCTCACACACACACACACACACACACACACACACACACACACACACACACACACACACACACACACACACACACACACACACACACACACACACACACACACACACACACACACACACACACACCATCGGGAATCAAAGGGGGTAAATTTACTATAATCAAATTTGTGTCTCAGGAATGCGACAAAAAACTAAAAATATTGTTGAACTCAAGTCTCCATGAGTGAGTAATCAATAGAAAAAAAGTCATTTTCGTAGAGTGTTTGTCAGACGGACGGACAGACATTCGATCGATTCATAGTTAGATGTAGAGGGGGGACCTTATTGCTTCATCTCTCTCTCGGCTAAAACGTCGAAAACCCTTGGTGTTGTAGAGGATTAAAAATCACACCCGTGCGAAGTGAGCGGTGCAAACTAATTCTTGCGCGAATCAGTGTTGATAGGCATGCATGGCAATATTGTTTTTGTTGTGTATGATGTCAGTCTAGAGGTCTGCTCAGACTATATAAGTCTTTATCGTAATTTCTCATCAGTTAGTTGACCAAGCTACGGATTGTAACTTGTAAGAGTGTCGTAGTGTAATGATAAGTGACCTTATTTACCTCGAGAGAGGCCTCCAGAGAGGCGAGAAGAGGCCAGAAGATGAATATTTTAGTTTTTCAAAGTCTGTTCATTTGTATTTTAAACTTGTATTAGCTGCCTATCATTTATAACCTGTAAGATTTTCCACAGTCTGTCTAAAAGTGTGGTTATTTTATCGCTTATAAGTGATATTCATCTAATACAATTTTGAAATTCAAGGTTAGCACCGCTCAATAATTTTTTTATGACGTATTTTACGCGGCCTAAACGCGTTATGACGTATTTTACGCGGCCTAAACGCGTTATGACGTATTTTACGCGGCCTAAACGCGTTCTAAATCAGGGTTAACCAATCGGGTGCCTCTGTGACTATGACATCATGGACAGATCAACAGAATCGAAGTGTTTCATTGGTCTAGCGAACTCATGTCATCATCATTTGTGACATCATAGTTTTGGTAAAAAAGCGGTCTATAGGAGCGGTTAGCACCGCTCAAAAACATTACTATCCATCTAGAAAGGGAAAACACTGCTTTTCATATTCTCATTCCAAACTGCTGCCTTGTGTTCTATTCACACCTTTACATTTTGTTTCTTTTGACCAACACAAACCATACCACAGGGGCACAACGTGTAAATAAATGACTGATGTGTGGTGTTATAATGAATGAAGAGTTCCTTATTCTGTATTTCTGTTAGAGCAAGGATGTTACCGCATAATTCTGTACTTGGAAACAGTCCCTTATCTTTTTTTCCTCTTTTGAAACTTTCAGATGGGGGTAACATTTGTCTCATCGTTCCAATGTTTAAAAAGTTTTTTAACAACTTCAGGTGAAGTATTGCATAACAACAATAACACATTCAATTAAATTCAAATTCAATTCATAAGCTTATTAGTTATTGCTTATCCACTTTCAAACTGGCTACCTATTTTGGGCATGTCAATATTGTAAATGGAATAAAATAAATAAATAATAATGCATGTGATACATTCAGTTTGGAATTGGGAACTTTGGGGGACTATTCAACAAAGCACTTTTAACAATATTAATCTTTTGGGGCTTTAAAAAAATAATTAAATTAATAAAGTAGGCCTACCTTGATTTTATACCTGTCGTTTGCTCTGCTCGGATCGCTCCTCTTTTTTCAATCTTAATTTTAACTCAGGTTATAAAGGCATCAAATTTACATCTTTATTCCTAACTTAATCCAACACATCGATAGTACATTATTCTATCTGTACACTGGTGCGTATCATTAAATATGGATGATCACATTACATCTATTTTGCATTGCCACTTGCCCCAGATTTCAGCAGGGTCTTTGACACACATCTCTCAGACACACTCAGAGTACAAATCTAATACTCTACTCTTTTGCTAAAATGTTTTCAGTGTGTTGTAATTGGTTTCATCTCCCTGCGTCCATGAATGCATATGCATGGTATCTCAATTGCAATCTGGATTCTGGAGATCAACTCAACGAAAGGCCTGAGAAAGAAACAGGGGAGCCTGAGTTCTTCTCTGTGTCTTTACCAGATAAAACGAGAGGGGGAAGTGTGTATGGCACAGGCAAAGGCAAATGAGCAAAAAAAGAGAGCAGGAGAGACAGAGAATGGGGGCGACAGATGGACCGAAAAAGAGAAAACAGAGGTACAGAGAGACAGAAGGGGAGAAAGCGAGAGGGAGGAGGTCACAAAAAGAAAAAGAAGACTGTGGAGTGAAGGGTGAAGAGAGAGAAGGGAAAGTTCTGTTGTCAGCAGCACTGCGCGGACGACAGGTGATGGAAGGATAATGACAGAGGGAGGGGCCTACTTGACCCCTGTTGACCTCTTCCTGGACGTGGCTGCTGGGAAGGCTTTGAGGAAGTGGGCGCAGCAGCAGCGGCAGCAGTGGCCATAATGTGATGGGATATCCTGCCGCCTGCCTGCTAACCCCTCTTCCTCATACTGTAATTGCTGTTCCCACAGTTCCACAGTCACCTCTGCAGGATGAGACTGTGCTCACGGTGAACACAAACACACGGAGATGGATGGCACAGACCCATGGACGCATCACACGATGATGATGACGCGTGTGTGTGTTCAGACACAAACGCCTATAACAGACACACGCACGCACGCACGCACACTTCTCCAGGTGACTCAACAATATAGTAGCCAAGGACGCTTTCACTCAGGACAGTGCAGCCGGCAGAAGGCAGGGACAGTGTTAAAATCACAGCATAGAGGACAGAGAGTGGAGATGGATTAGAAACATGAAGTCTGCCAGAGATTGCTGGAACAAAGCAATATTATCATACAAGTGCAGTGCAGCTGGTTTAGGCTTTTTTTAGTGCAGTTTCACACTTTAATGGCAGAAGGACAGCATATAGTTTGATGAGTGTTTAAAGAGATAATTATTCTGAGGTGACATCATCATTCATCATTGTACGCTCACTGAAGCCAAATGGCAATTGGTATTTTCTTGTGAAAAAAGTTGTTTTGTCATTATTCGTCATTATGGTTTGGTATTCATCCCTGTCTTGTCAGAAGAAGGTCACTTCTTTGAGGGTGTTCTCACTTGTGGAAAGAGAGAACAATTAACCCCTCAAAACATCAAAGTGCGGCCACACTGGAACGTACTTCAAGCAATTTTGGCATTGCCTTCCTACCTCCAGACCCAGTAATTATAGCTCACACAAGACAGCAGCATTATTACTCCTCAAGCTGCAGATAAAAAACCCACACCACGAAATGCTTCAAAAGACATGAATCACATTTTGGAGAGGGATCGGGGGGCAAAAAAAAAAAGTCACAGATTATGCATGAAGGGAAACTTATTCAAACTGCCAAGTTTCTATTTGGGATAGATAACCACACTTGTCAATCAACATTCTGAATTGAATTATATTACTTTTAATTATACATTACTATTCTTTTTGTTTTACTAATATCAATCAGTGTCCATAGAGTAAACGCTTGAGTAGATTCTCTTTACCTGGTAGCTGCTCATTTATTTCCCTTCTAAATAAATGTATTTAGGAGCAGCTGCTGAGTTTGAAGTCTTTTTTTATGTGTCAATGCTGCCCTCTTGTGTCCCATGTTTAGTAAAACAATTGCTAAGAGACAGGTCCCTTTTACTCAATCCTCAGCCCAAGTTCAACACTTGATTTTTCTCAATGTGTGTGTGTGTGTGTGTGTGTGTGTGTGTGTGTGTGTGTGTGTGTGTGTGTGTGTGTGTGTGTGTGTGTGTGTGTGTGTGCTAACTGATCAGGAGATGGAGAGAAACGCAATGAATGAACTCAACTGAAGTGCTGTTTAACTTGTGTGACGCTTTAGGCTGACCTAGGATCAGATTAGTGCAGCAGCGAGCCAGCGACATGAATGGCTATGTAATTTATTATAGGAATCGGAGATATGGCAAAAATTAGACTGCACTCTATACTCTTGGACGGACAATTTAGTTTAACACTTAAAATATACATTTGGTTACATATGGATGTTGTTTTATCTATCAACAGGGGGTAGGCCTATAGCTCAGTGGTAGAGCATTGTCCCCAGTTCAATTCTGGGTGCCCCCTCACCCATTTGGCTGACACCCCATTAGTCTGAAACTGGTGAATGCTAACCTGGTTAACCCTAAATAATGTGATGGGATGTCGGACATATGGGCAGTCCCCTCACGCACATGATGTGACATGCATGATTATCTCTGGACAGGATTGAATCCTAACACTCAAAAAAAGTTATCGAAACGATAGAGGGTGTATTCTAATCCTTAGCATGGAGATCTCTGTTTCTGTCAGTCCTTGTCCCTTTTATGCCAATATATCCCTGATGGCATCAGTAGGACTATATGCCCAATATGGGTGTTGTTGGGGGAGAGTATGTTTTCCCCTCCGTCCGTCCGTGTGTGCGCCTGTGCGTCCGTCCGTGCGTGCGTCCGTGTGTGTGTCCTTGCAGTTTGTTACCACCTAATCTCAGTCGCCGTTGGCCCGGTCGCTGCCAAAATGAGCACACACACTCCCTGGATTCCAATTCAGAACCTCTGACCCACATTTTTCAACTGGGCCTGTTCTAGCGCCACCATGAGGCCGATGTTCGCAAAACACATTTCTGTACACTACTCTTACAGATTTTGTCCAAAAATCCTACAAATCGGTAGGCAGTATCTAGACAATCATGTGATCGACATGGATCTGTCCGATTTTGCATATTCCATCCTGATTGGCTAAGATTGGCTTCCAAAGTTTGTAGGATTGAGCCGTTTTGAACAAAATGCCTCAAATCACAAACGCAAAGTGCAATTATCATGAAATCGCACACACACATTCCCACTATACTAGGCCGAGGAAGAAATGCCACTTCATGGTGGCGCTATAACAGGCTGATTTGTGGTTTTACCTATAACTCCACCGATCAGTGTCAAACTTTGTACACGCAATCCCTAGAGGCCAAGGAAAAACCTTTTCACTGCATTTTTCACATCAGCCTTTTATAGCGCCACCTTTGGGCCCGACTTATGTAAAACACATTTTTGGATATTACTCCTTCAGATTTTCTCCAAAAATAACACAAATCAGTACACAGTATCTCTATAGTCATGAGATCAAGTCTGATCTGTCTTTCATATTCCATCCTGATTGGCTAATATTAGCTTCCAAAGTTTGGAGGATTGCTCCGTTTTTGAACAAAATACCTCAAATCATCAACGGTAGGTTCCGTACGGAACCATTGTTTACTTAGATATGGAAGGATGACCTCCCACTTGGGTAATGACGCCCCCTGGCGATCATTCAGAGAAACTACTTCAGCTCCCGTACTAACGTAGGTAGGAAGGGCCTGTCACTCAAACCGGAGTGACCCGCCTCCAGGCTATATAAGCCCCCGGAGGCGGAAGTAACATCCTCTTAATACCACTCTCTGCCACATTCAGTGAAACAGAGGGGCATTACGTGGGAGGTCATCCTTCCATATCTAAGTAAACAATGGTTCCGTACGGAACCTACCGTTTACTGTCAATATTCCAGGATGACCTCCCACTTGGGATTCTTAAACTCCCCTCTAAGCCACAACCTACTCTCATACCCCCACACACCCCTCATACGGGTGAGCACAGCCCAAACGGGCGTGACCCATCACCCAGAAGGTCCCAGGCCCACCGGACCTGGGTGTGAAGGCATGAGAAAATAAGGAGAGACCCTGACAGACCGAAGTCCGCCTCATTCAACTAAATGAAAAGGACAAGTCCGCCTTATAAGTAAGACACACTATATAAGGAAAACACAGGGTCCCCCCCAAAATACCCCAGGTGGCTACATGCCCACCTGTGGGAGGGGAAGATCCGACTCCTCTATGACGTAGAGGAGGCAACTGCACCCAGAACCGAATGCGCTAGCGAAGAGGATTCGATATCCAGGTGATAGTAGGCTGCAAAGGTAGAAGGCGAAGACCAATTCGCCGAAACACAAATCTCCTGAACGGAGACTCCCTTTGCCAGTGCCCACGAAGTAGCCACACCTCTAGTGCTATGGGCTTTAAGTGCCACCGGCACTTCCACACCCGCACTAGAGTAAGCCAGCCTAATAGCATCCACAATCCACCTCGAAAGAGTGGGTCTAGACACCGGCTTTCTGACAAGAACATTGCCCATTTCCACGAAGAGCTGAGAAGAAGCTCTAGAACCAGCAGTCCTGACACAGTAGGCCTTCAATGCCCTGACAGGACAAAGGCAATTCAGCCGTTCATCCTCCACCGAGACAAACGGAGGAGGATGAAAAGCCAGAAGAACAACAGGCTCCTTAGGAACCACCATGTTCTTAGGAACAAACTTAAGATGAGGCTTGAGCAACACCTTGAGATCATTGTTCATAAACTGCATGCACTCCGCAGACACCGAGAGAGCTTGCAGGTCACCAACTCTTTTAGCCGTGGCCAAAGCCAGCAAAAGAGCCGTCTTGAAACTCAAAAGTTTCAAAGGCATCCCTACAAGCGGCTCAAAGGGAGCCCGACATAGGCCCCCTAGAACCACCTGCAGATCCCAAACTGGGAACAAAGACCTAGTCACCGGCCTCAAACGTTCAACTCCTTGCATGAACTTGATGACCTCCGGGACTTTAGAAGGTGCCTTGCCCGCCACCCCCAGGTGACAGGCATTAATAGCCGCCAAATACCCCCTAAGGGTAGAAAATGCAAGACCACTTCTCAAGCGGTCCTGCATAAATTCCAGAATTTCCTGGGCTGACGCCACATGGGCCACCACCGGTGGAACACGCGACTCACACCAGTCCTCAAAGGCATTCCACCTTCCATCATAAGACGCCCTCGTAGAAGGCGCCTTAGCACTCTGAATGGTAGCAACCACTTCAGAAGAAAAACCAGCCGCCAGCAGGTTTAACCTTTCACGTGCCAAACCCACAGGTCTAGGACCTGCAGGTCTTGGTGGAAGATCTCCCCCCTGGCCTGACTCAACAGATCCCTGCACTGAGGCAGCTGCCAACCCGGTTCGCAAAGGAGAGGGGCGATCGCCGACCTCCACGTGCCCTTGTAGGGAGCCACCAGGAGCATCTCCAGACCGAACCTCCTGACTCTCTCCAGAGTGGGTCGGATTAAGTCGAAGGGGGGAAACGCGTACAGTAGACCTCTCGGCCACGTGTGCGCTAAGGCGTCCAACCCCAAGGGAGGACTGCCCTTCACCGCGAAGAACAACGGACACTTCGTATTCTCCGCTGACGCAAACAGGTCCGCCACTGGCTGACCGAACTTGCGAAAAATCTGGTTCGCCACCCTGGGGTGGAGAGACCAATCCTCGTAGCGAGAACCTCCCCTGGACAGGAGATCTGCTCCGCTGTTGAGGAGACCTGGGACGTGTAAGGCCCTGATCGACTTGAGGCGCGACAAGCACCAAGCCGTCAATTCTCGAGCCAGACGGTCCAGTGGCAACGACGACAGGCCCCCCTGTTTGTTGACATAAAACATGGCCGTCGTATTGTCTGTCCTGACCAGGACGTGACAATGCAAAATCCAAGGCTCGAAATGCTTGAGCGCCAGGAGTATAGCCATCAACTCCAAATAGTTGATGTGACGACCCCTCATCTCCAGAGGCCAAAGCCCCTGCGCTGTGCGCCCCTCGAAAGTGGCTCCCCATCCACTGAGACTGGCGTCTGTCGTGATCGACTTGCGGGAAACCACCTCGCCAATCGAGACTCCGCTGGTGAGGAACCCCTCCACCAGCCACGGAGACAGGGCGATCGCGCAGGAAGGGGAAACCGTAACCTTCTTGTACTTCAAGGAGGGCGGGATCCCGAGGGATAACATCCATCTTTGAAAAGGTCTCATATGAAACCTGCCCAAACGCAACAGATGTACTGCGGAAGCCATCATTCCCGTCAGTACCATGCAACTCCTGTAAGTGACCTCCTGGCCCACTTGAAAGGAGTCGAGACATTCCCGAAACCTGTCCACCCTCTCCTCTGAGAGACGGGCCGACATGTCGGATGAGTCCAGAAGGACCCCAATGAATGTAAGACGACTTGCTGGAGTCAGCATGCTCTTGCCGTGGTTGACTATGAAACCTAAGGCCTTCAGGTGAGCCAAAACCACTTGTGTGTGACGCGCCACTTCGTGGGCGGAGCTCGCTGAAATCATCCAATCGTCGATGTACGTCGCCAACCTGACGCCCTGCTGTCTCAGCGGGGCGATGGCTGCTTCGGTCACTTTCACGAAAACCCTCGGGCTCAGTGACAGACCGAAAGGGAGTACTGTGTACTCGTACAGGCGACCCTCGAAGGCGAACCGTAGGAATTTCCTGTGTGGGGGATAAATCTGGACGTGCTGATAAGCATCCTTCAGATCCACTGAACAGTGGAAATCCCCTTGCCTGACCGACCGTAACATGGTGGGTACAGTTAGCATCCTGAAAACGTATTTCTTCAGGTACACGTTTAGTGCCTTTAGGTCCAGGATGGGACGTAGCCCCCCCCCCTTTTTGGGCACCAGGAAATAACGGCTCCAAAATCCCATGCGGGATTGGGTCCTGTCCAGCTCCACTATAGCACCCTTGCTTAGCAAGGAGCTGATCTCTTCTCTCAAAAGATTTGCTTTTAAACCACGCGCCCTGGTATGAATAACCCTGCTCGAAAGCGGGGGTATGTCTGCGAACTGTAACCTGTAACCCCTGGTTATCGTTCGAAATACCCAATGGCTCGGGTTGCATAACCTCCACTGGCGCGCGCAGCGTGCTAGCGTGTTTTGAGCGAGAGAAACCCCACCACTGTGCTTCCGTGACGGCGGAGCTTTTTGGCGGCCGGACCGGAAGTGGGGAACCTGCGTATCCGTATCCGGAACGACCGGATGCGGAGCGCAAGGGTTCAATAGGCCGCATGGCGGAAACACCTTCTGGTTGTACCGCTTGACTAGCGGAGCTATTTTGCGGCGGGACCGGAAGTGGGGAACCTGCGTATCCGTATCCGGAACACCCGGATGCGGAGCGCAGGGGTTCAATAGGCCGCAAGGCGGGAACACCTTCTGATTGTACCGCTTGACTAGCGGAGCTTTTTTGCGGCCGGACCGGAAGCGGGGAGCTAGCGAATCCGTATCCGGTGAAACCGGAAGCGTTCGGTTTTCGCTCGATAGAGCGACAGGAAGAGCAAAGCGATTCGACTGATAAACAGACTCGCCCACAACTAAAGCATTCTCCCCTGACAGGAGAGGAACTTTTACGTTTAATACCTGCTCTAAGGCCTTTATGCTTGTCCCTTGACCCGGGCTCATAGTAGGCCGACAGAATTTCTGACTCAAGGTTAAATTCATAGCATCGCTCACGCGAGGGAAAATCCACTCGCGCGCATGAGGAACCACATAATTGTTTGACGTTAACATTACTGGTTGCTGATAAAACCTGTGACTGATTAAAGAGTCCTGACGGGACTCCATCATTCTTACAGGAGGCATGCATAAAGGAGTCATATTGTCGACGCGAGGGATATCCCACTCGCGCGCTTGAGGAACCACATAATTGTTTGACAATAACATTACTGGTTGCTGATAAAACCTGTGATTGATTATCGAGTCCTGACAGGACTTCATCATTACTACAGGAGGCATGCACGATGGGGTCGTCTGTGCTAGTGCGAGAGAGTTGGACAGAGACAGACTTTGCTCTTTCAACATATTTATTGCCGACACAGGAGGCATCAAATTCAACATTTTCATTTCCCCGACACGGGGTACAGAAAAACGCCCTCGTTTGGGGGGAGGGGGACCGAGAGACACCTCGGACCCCCGCCCCAGCACAATCCCCCTCTTCCGAGTGTCATTTGCGCTGTCCCCTACCGCGGCCACCGCGGTAGGAAGACTGCTGCCTGCCATCCTTGGACGGGCGGCGCGGCTGAGCGCGCTCGGGAACCACAACCTTGCTGCGGGGCCTGTCAGGCGCCCTGGCTGCAGAGGCTCCCCTGGAGGAAGACGAGTGCTTCTTAAAAGAAGCAGAGCGGCCCCTTTCTTTGACGCGGGAGGAGCGGGACGCCCTCCTAGCTTGCTGCGGTTCTTCCTGTGGCACTGTGGTGGACTCGACAATGTCCTTAGCAGCCTTAAAGAACGTGACTCTGCCCTGCAGCAGCTCCAAACCGCCGCCCATGAGGGTGGTGGGACTGTTCTCCATGTTGATGAGGGATTTATACATCTCACCGCGAGGACCCACAGGCTTCTCGCCCACGTCCCTCTTAGGCTCGAGGTCGACATAGTCGAGCCAGCGGGCTCTCTCAGCTTGGAGGTTATAATCCATGGACCTGCCCATCCACTTGACCGCATGCCAATTGACCTTCAGCATGATGTCGAATAGGGTGTTTAGCTCCGCAGTGTGCTCCCCCGTGGGCAGACCTTTGACCAGGTCTTTGGTGGAAGCTAGCAAGAGCTGGATAAGATTAAGGTCCTTAGCAGCCAGAGCAGCGGACCGGTAGGCGTTACGAGCCCTGTCCGACTGCAGCTTGTCCTCCAGGACAGTGAACCCCGGCGGGTTGGTGCCGACGGGGCCGACAAACGGCCCGTTTTTAGCCGTGCCTACATCCTTGTACTGGGGTCTGACGGAACCCAGAAAGGATTGTGCCAACAGGTGGTCCAGGTTAGGGCAGGTGGACATGCCTGCCTCCGCACCGCCAACCAAATCCAACACAGAAAAAGGCAGCTTCCTGGGGTCTTTGTGTGTCTTCCATGAGGAATGGAGGGCCTTGGTGAATCCTTTCACCAGCGGCAGCCTGGAGAGGACATACGGGGCGGGAACCGAAGGCTCCTGCCCGGGCATTTCGTCATCATCCTCGGCCTCTTCAGAGGGGAGAGGAGGTGGCAACTCCTCTCCAACTCTGGCAAGAGCTCTCATGTAGACCGTGAGATGATCCAGCATTTCTGCTGCAGAATCGACGTCCTCTGCTCCCGCTTCACCCGCTTGACTGGCGGGTGGAGGGGCAGTGGTGCCTGAGGAGGACTGGGAGCTCCCTGCGGCGTCCAGTTGACGTGCTGGAGCCGCAGGGGCATTACCTTTCACTGTGACCGTGAGTCGAGAACCATCGTCCTCGACGGAGTCCTCCTCCTCCTCGGCCGTGTATCCAGAGTATTCAGAACCAGAACCCTCGCTCTGACAGGAGCTCAGGTCCGACTCTCGCCTGAAAGTCTGGACTGTTTTGGTGATGCTCACGTTGAGGGGAACGTCCCCGACGGTCACATCCGAGCGTTTCTTTTTGGGCACCGCGCCCGAAGGGGAAAAGGCTACCGGAGGGATGTTAGCCTTCTTGGTCGCCTTCTTAGCGGCGACTTCACCAGACCCGCCAGCTCCAGTGACAGTGGAGCTAGCTGCGGTCGGTTGCGCGGCAGGCGGTGTCTCATGTAGCAAGGCGCCATCTTGACTTGGAATGGCGCGCTGTTTGCCAAACGGATCTCCGGAAGGCAGCGCCGCACCTTGACCAACGGTGCGGGCCGCCTGGGGAAGGAAAGACTGGGCTGTGGGGTTGAGAGCAGTGGACCCACCTGGTGGAGCGCAGGCCCCGAGGCCTGCCCTGGCTAGGTAGAACCGGTGTACCAGTACATCGTGGTCGTAGGCCACGCAGAAGTCACAGAAGGGTCCTGCTCTCCCCTGAGGACTCAGTGCAGAGAAGGCGTGTGCAACGCCCATGCAGCCGACACAGAGAGGATGAAGATCCTGACCGTCGATGAGTCCTGGACAGCCTGGACATTGCCTCGGCAGGAAGGCCAGAGGATCCATGGCGAAGCACTGTAACCAGAGTTAACAAGAAGCAGACAAGCTAACAAGCTAACGGCTAAGGCTAGGCCACGCTTGATTCGGGCAGGGCCTGAACAAGCGGTAAGCAGTGTAGCTAACGTTAACAAAGAGCAGACGAGCTAACAAGCTAACGGCTAATGCTATGCCACGCTTGCTTCGGCGGAGGCCTGAACAAGCAGTAATAATCCTTTGTTATAGAAGGAAATAACCGTCGTTTTAGGACGGGACAAGAATAAGTATTCTTAAGTACGGGTTAATTCAACACTCGCCGGTGGGCGACTCCAATGCCACCGCTTTAGGCTAATGCGCGAAGAATAATAATACAAAGGCTGAGTTTCAACTTATCTGAATGTGATATCGCAGAGAGTGAAAAGAGGATGTTACTTCCGCCTCCGGGGGCTTATATAGCCTGGAGGCGGGTCACTCCGGTTTGAGTGACAGGCCCTTCCTACCTACGTTAGTACGGGAGCTGAAGTAGTTTCTCTGAATGATCGCCAGGGGGCGTCATTACCCAAGTGGGAGGTCATCCTGGAATATTGACAGTAAACGCAGCTTGCGATTACTGTGAAATTTGCCACACATATTCCCACTATGTTAAGGAACAAATGCTACCCTTTTCACATTGGCCTGTTATAGCGCCACCAGCAGGTAGACTTTAGCAAAACACATTTTTGGAACACAATGCCTCAAATCATGCATGCAGTGTCCAATTGCCATGAAAGGTCTAAGTTGAAGAACACATGCCACCCTTTTTACATTGGCCTATTATACAGTAGCACCACCAGGACGCCTGGCGGAGACTTGTGCTCGGAAGAGCACTGCTTCCAGTTTTAGTACTATTTCCTTTCTTATTTGTATGTATGTTGCAACAAACACTGTCCTATAATACAACATGACAATAAACCATGACATCTAACAACAAATGCTCATCTCACTGCCCATATGTATTTATATCCAATTGTCCACATGCATCATTCACACTCATTGCTCAAACCAACACCTTCCTTACTCACTACATGTACACCAGTAAGACGCCTAAGGGTGAAAAGAGATGTATATCGGACCAGTTACCCATATATGGAGACCCCTGGTACCCATAGATATTCAGAGATATAGGCTTAATATTGATGACATCAGGGATCTCCATATATGGGCATAAAAGGGATTTGGTTCCCCTGGCATCACAGGGATCTCCATATATGGGCATAAAAGGGATTTGGTTCCCCTGACATCACAGTGATGTCAGAGCATGAGAGTCAGCGTGATGTCAAAGCGGCAAACCCATAGCCCGCAAAAAAGCAAACACAGACATGATGTGCCGTTTCAGCTATGCAGTACAACGTAACTGTGATGGCCGCGTAGCAGCCCGAACTCTAGATGTGAGGGCCGCAAAGCGGCCTGAACTTCTAGTCATTATTATTGGTGGTGGTGGAAAAATTGGTTCAAACATTTCCCGAGATAGGCCTACGTGAACTACAGACACAAAGAAAGATATTTCGCCTATTTATGGTAGGATTTATATATGTAGGCCTACAATATGGTCATGCTCATGCAATGTTGATAAAAACTTCAATCAATCAATCAATCAATCAATCAATCAATCAATGACATCAGTAATATGACGCCAGTACTTGTGTGTCAATTAATCTATATAGGCCTGTAGCCTATATGCACATTTGGCAAAATCAAAAATCAAATCAATCAATCATAGCAGCAGAATAGGCTGCAAGCTGCTCAAAGTATTTTGAGGCCTATGACATCACCAGCGCTGATGTGATGCATTGGGCATAATCCGGGAACTAAACACAACAAGTGAGAGGTAGCAGGCAAAAAGTCTGTGTGATATAACTGATAAGTCACAACTCAACCCATACGGCATGCTGGTTTCATGAAGGCTAACTTAGCTAACCTTACTTAGCTAACAGTGCATGAATATTTGGGATTATTATTTACAAAGTAATGTCCATGCCATCAGAACAATATAATGACACTTTATATTGTCTACCTGAAAACGCTGTCCTCAGTCTGTTCTTTGCTGCCAGATTCTTGTATAAAAACAAAGCTCCAATTGAGTCTCTTTCTTGGCACTGAACACTGCAACATGAGCACATAATTTTGCTCACTTTATGATGCAAAATCACATTAAAAAGCATCTTTCATTGATCATGTTTATTGTTTATGTTTTGAGTTCAGTCTGTTGCTATGCTGTAACAGTGTAACAGGTCTATTGATGGAGCTTGCTGGTCAGGACTTGCCTTTGTGACAGGGAGGTCCTATGTGACGTCATTAGATGACTATTTAAAAGGCAGGCAAGGAAAGTTAAGTGGCACACAACAAGTGTGCACACTAGATCAAAGACATTGCAGCCATGACCATGGTTCCCTCTGACCCACATGTTGACATATGTCACTCAAATAATTAATTGAGACATACTATCTAAACTAAAGGATGGAGACCAGCTAACAGATGTTGTTCTCAACGTTTCAGGTCGCATTCATGCCAAGAGGGCAGCTGGTGCAAAGTTGATATTCTATGACTTGCGAGGAGAAGATGTCAAGCTGCAAGTTATGGCAAACTCAAGGAGCTACAAGTCTGTAGAGGAATTTGAAGACATCAACAACAAGCTACAACGTGGTGACACTGTCTGTGTTCGTGGTAACCCAGGTAAAACAATAATGGGAAAGCTGATCATCATTCCCATAGAGATGACTCTTATAAGGAGGCGGTAGAGGAAATAAGGAAGAAGGGGAGAAGAGTAAAAAATCACACCCAATGTGAAGTGAGCGGTGGTCGTGCTTGCATAACATGTTCAGACTAGGATTTGAGTCTAGGATGTACAGGCTATGCTACACACACACACGTTTTGCTATGGCAAAACGCAGAGGAAAAAGGCTACAGACACACGCACAGCCACTCTATGGAGCGGTTTACCACCGCTCAAAAGAAAAATCGTGCATGCATAAGAAAAATCGTGCATGCATAACGTCTTCAATCGGTAATTGGTGATGTAATACAGGCTACTCACACACATTGCTATGGCAAAACGCTGAGGAAAAAGACTAGGATATAGGTCTAGGATGTAATTGGTGATGTAATATGGCTACACACACACATATTGCTATGGCAAAACGCTGAGGAAAACACATTGCTATGGCAAAACGCTGAGGAAAAGTGGCTACAGATAATTTGGTGATGGGTTAGGGTTAGGGTTAGGGTTAGGTGATATGGCTACACACACACACACATATTGCTATGGCAAAACGCTGAGGAAAATACATTGCTATGGCAAAACGCTGAGGAAAAGTGGCTACAGATTATTTGGTGATGTATTATGATGTAATATGGCTACACACACACACATTGCTATGGCAAAACGCTGAGGAAAACACATTGCTATGGCAAAACGCTGAGGAAAAGTGGCCACTCTATGGAGCAGTTTACCACCGCTCAAAAATGGAAGGATCGTGCCCATTCATGGGACTGGCAGACTTGGTTCAAAACAGTCAGCTCATATGGCCACAAAAGATATGGGGCATGCCCATATATGGGAACATACGGTCTACGGATAACATCAGCGTTCTCTATACATGGGAAATAAAATGGAGACAGATGAGATCTGGTTGTCGAGGGCCACAGATCCGACCGCTATGCCCATATGTCATGTGCATATATGGGGCTGACTGACTTGAAACTATATATGGGCATATACTGATGACATCAGGGATCTCTGTATGAAAGGACAAGGACTGATAGACACAGATATCTCCATATATGAGCATAATAGGGACACAGACAGACGGGTACTGGTACTCTGACAATATAGCCCCCAACACAAGACTCAGACATATTGGTCGGATTGGCAGTGCGACCCATGTATGTATAGGTGTGAGCGGCCCGAACCTCTACACAGATGTCATCACCTTGCTGGTCTAAATTCCATACTTGAGCACACCTGACACAGATCTCCAGATGTGGGCATAAAAGGGACACAGACAGACAGGCATACAACAGGGATTGCATAACTGGGTCAGACTCAGGCATGCATTTCCAAATTTCACTGTTCTCAATCATCATTTGTGAATCCTGAGTAGGCAAACAGACGCATGCCGACCGATCACTGACCGACATCACAGAACACCATATATGGGCATAAACGGGTGAAACAGTCTGCATGCTGACATCACTGATATTAAACAGTGTCGCCACCATGGTAACAGCCGCCTGCGGAAACAATGCCCAAATAATGTCTGTCTCACATGATGAAACAAGTGAGCAAATTTGGAGATGACTGACATCACTGACTCATCACTACAGTGACCAAATTTGGGCACAGACTGGCCTGGAACACCATAAAATAAAGCCAGACAGAGAGAGATAAGAGATCTCCATATAATGTATGGGCATGAAAGGGACACAGACAGACAGATAGACGGATACAACTGGTATTACACAACTGGACGTCAATGGTGACTGTTCTTCCCAATGGGCACCGGTCTCTATACTAGCCTCTATACTTCCTTTGTCTGATGGTTAGGTCTTGATTAAATGTGTTACACAACCAGGTAAAACAAACAGCACAGAAATGATGGGTGGGTCGCTAAATCTACCGTCAGGGTCGATAAATCTACCAACCGGGCTGCAAAATCACCGACCAGGTCGCTAGATCTACCGACCGGGTCGCTTAAATCAACATGTTTACACTGGGGGAAATGGAACCTTTTTTAGTGTGCGTGGATGGAATGTGTTTCATGAATATGAATGTAGGTCGGATGTGCATTGATTGTACATGTATGCGCGTGCATGTGTGTGTGTGTGTGTGTGTGTGTGTGTGTGTGTGTGTGTGTGTGTGTGTGTTTGTGAAAATCTATGTAATATTTAACAGTAGTTATACTGTGAAGCATGCATGAACTGCATCTTTAATAACACTGTGTGACCTACTTCTTCATGAGGGAAGTTAACAGTCCACCATAAGCACCACCAGTCAAATGCCATGGAAAAGAATGTCCCCAACCTTCCTTAATGTCAGTCACATGTCAGGCGTTTTAATTATTCATGGGGAGACTGTCTGCCCCATTTTCTCTCTCAGCTCTGAACTGCCGTCCCCTTCAAAATCCAAAGTGTTTAGTTTGTTCCAGTGAAGGGCGAGCAGAATATCACGCAGCACTGTACACACTGTGATTAATAAAAAAAGAGGCTAGTTGTGGGGAAAAGGTCAAGCCTTATAGAGAAAGAGATACACTGTATGTGAGATACAACGTATTTCTGCAAGTAAGGCATGTAGTAGTGCTATACTTGCTTTGGCAATGTAAACGTATGTTTTCTCATGCCAATAAAGCTCCTTTGAATTGAATTGAATTGCTAAGGATATTGAAAACTAACTAAACCAAAGTTTGGTTTGTTCAAAGGTTGATTTAAAAAAAATAAAAGAATTCGGGCGAAAGTCCTGCGATGCCAGAGCCTTTTTTGGCGAATGGCCAGGAGGGCGAACAGACTTGTATTCCTCACTACTGTATATCCATTTGCAATCGGCGGGATCAGAAGAGATGTAATTGTATCCTACGTTGTCATTGTCACACCGATATGTTTTTCTTTCTTTTTGACAAGACAAGTTGAAGTTTTTAAGCAGCACGGCCATGTTCAAGTTCAAGTGATACTCAATCGATGGCTCCGAGTACGAATGAGAAGGACGTGGCGGGGCGACCCTCCATTGGCTTTTAATTTATTGTGACCGAAGGTGGCGGTCTACCATGAGAAATGTCGTAGCTTGTCTGTCCGTCTTTCAGTACAGGAAGTACGTCTTTCAGTACAGGAAGTGATGTCACTTAACATCACTTCATCAAAAATCTAACCCTGGATATTCATACTGTCACTGTGACATCACAGGTGACATCACAGTGACAGTCCATATATGGGTATCCCTTTTATGCCCATATATGAAGATCCCTGATGTCATTGATAATTAAACCACATGCTGTTCCTGACCCTGCAATGCCAGAACTCTACGTTTATAAGGTTCTGCTGCTCATCATCTGGTGTCCAATCAATCTGATATATTGGGCATATTTGGTCATTGCTGACATCATAGTGACATCATAGTGATAACGCACCTGCCAGCGATCAGCTTAAAAGCAGAACCCAAGTGCAAAATGGTGCAATAGAGAGTATTCAACCAAAGGATTTGCATTCACCAACACTACTAATGGCCTAACAGCAACGATATAGGGAATCCCTGACTCCTTCACCTTCTTTCATAAACTCACTGAACAGATATAACAGTGAACTCAACTAGGCCTACTCCCTCTTTTCCTCAGTGGTGCTGGTGTGAGGACATGTTGCGCTGGATCGTGCATCAGAATGGATGCTCGGTCACGCGTGCGTGTGTGCGTGAGTGTGTGTGTGTATCTGTGCATCCAAGCCTTATTCTGGAAAACCCATTCATGCTGCTGTGGTTGTGGGCCAAAATGTGTATGCCTTTGGAGGAAACAGGCACTACATTGATCAGATGGGTGTGGATATCTTCAGTGCTGTGTCTTTACGATGGACTCAGGTGCCCCCAGTGCCTAGAGGAGGAGAACATCCCTCTGAGGTCCCCCCCGAGACGAAGGGCCACACTGCTGTGTTGATAGAACATATCAGCTACAACTGGGGGGGGGATACATTAAGCAACATGCTTTTTGCATTTGATGTCAGCACCCACAGATGGTTCAAGCCTAATGATTCTGGGACTGTGCCCATAGCGAGGATGGGGCACTCAGCTTGTGTCTTGGGGAAGGTTATTGCGACCGTCAGGGAGCAGTTTACTATGAAAACCTCCACCGGCCGTCCGTCCGTCCGTCGGTCGGTCGGTCGGTCGGTCACACGTCACACCTTTGCCCTGCTCATATCTCCGCATCAGTATATAGGGCTTGTTTGTTTATTGTATGACATCACGCCACATCATCAGCTGTGGACTCTGTGATGTCATCGTATCGCATCAGTATATAGGGCTTGTTTGTTTATTGTATGACATCACGCCACATCATCAGCTGTGGACTCTGTGATGTCATCGTATCGCATCAGTATATAGGGCTTGTTTGTTTATTGTATGACATCACGCCACATCATCAGCTGTGGACTCTGTGATGTCATCGTATCTCCATATATGGCCATCTCCGTATATGGAGATATAAGTCGTCCATGCCCAAGTATGGGCTGGTGAGGTCAGACTTTGTGTGATGCGTAGGTTATCTCCATATATGGAGATTCAACATTCCAGGCAATGCTCTCTTCCCTGGTGAGAATTGCCCCTTTATATAGGGCTTGTTTGTGTATTGTATGACATCACGCCACATCATCAGCTGTGGACTCTGTGATGTCATCGTATCTCCATATATGGCCATCTCCGTATATGGAGATATAAGTCGTCCATGCCCAAGTATGGGCTGGTGAGGTCAGACTTTGTGTGATGCGTAGGTTATCTCCATATATGGAGATTCAACATTCCAGGTGTAACTATGGCTACCCGTATGACGTGAGAGGTGGAGGTTGTGATATTTGTGGAGATAAGCGACCAACGGTCGCTTATCTCCCGATTAGGGAGTCTTACTGGTGTATATCCATGGAGGATACTTACCCGGATACGTTTACACTAATGACACCTACAAGTTGGATACCACTACAATGGTCTGGTCTTTCATTAATGCCAGAGGCACGCCAGCACCTGGTTCATATAATCACTCTGCCACAATCATGGGGACAAAGATGTTTGTATTTGGTGGTAGATCATACTCTAAAGGGCTTTCAGATCATAGATCTGACCAATACCACAACAGCATCAGAGTGTTTGACACAGAGACCAACTGTTGGCTGAGCACGCCTTCTGCACAGCTTTCTCCAGAATGGCGTGAATGGCATTCAGCCTTTGCCTACAATGGAGAGCTGTACATAGTTGGCGGATACAATATGTACCTTTACATAAAATTCAAAGATCTGTGGAAATTCAATCCAGAGACTTTCTCCTGGAAAACAGTTGAGGTCAAAGGGATACCCATTGACCTCAACCGCTCTTTAAGGGTGAGCTGTTGCATGGTGGGAGGTCAGGTCATCCTCTTTTCACAACACAGACAGGCTGACCTGTATATCCTAGACTTAAGTCCTAGTCTCAAGACCTTATGCAAGCTAGCAGTTATTCAGTACGCTCTGGAACAGTCCAATCTCCCACATGACATCAGGTGGGAACTGGCAGCCATGAGAACCAAAAGCAGAATCTGAAATGACACTATCATGCAGTGAGCTTTTTTTTGCCCCTGCTCTGATTTTTTTTAGTTTTGTTTTGTTTTAATCTTCAGCATTACAGACATCACAGACAAATTAGCGTCGCCTCCCGGACACCCGTGAGTGGCACTAAAGCTCCCGGAAATCCTGACCGCGAGGATAAATGTGTACTCATTCGTCGTTAAACTGTCAATCTGGCAAATTAATGATTGTCATTTGCTTCGGAAAAGTGACCAACCAGTGGTCTCAAATTCAGGGAATGGTCTCAAGCTCGAAAGAGGGGGTATAATCAGCTGATAACAGTAAACAGACATTGATTGATTAATTGAAAATATTATTAGACAAAAATGGAAAACAGTACAAGTATAGTCAATTCAATAAAAAATGTAGTACAGTACAAGTACAGTTAAACACCCAGCCTAAAAGGAACATCCCAAATAAGCCTATTAGGCTATGTTAAATATGGGGTGCCATGCCCCCCCCCCCCCCCACAAAAAAAAGAAAAAAAAAAAGAAAACCAGGATGATCAGGTGTCCCAACTACTAATTTGAAGCCGAGGCCGATGGGCCTCGAATTTCATGACAGGGGTCTCACAGTACAAGACAAAGACTTGAACACTGAATCCCTGACAAAAACATGTTCACAGAATGTCGACATCAACTGGAAATCCCTGAGCGAGATGAAGAATGCACCAGAGAAACAGGGAGAATGGGAGAAATACTACAAAGTAACAGCAAAGGTTGTCACATCAACATATTCCCTGCCAAAGACATATTTGTTTTATCTACCCAGCTGTTTCCTGCCATTTTCGGCCACTGGGTGGTGCTGTTTACTAACATATGAGACACCAGTGTGTTCACTGCTCGACTGCTCTCTGGGCTGCCTGTGGCTGCATTGAACTGCTGAACAGGCATTAGATCATTGTGATCAGCATGATCTTTAAGATGGTATTGGTACACCTACCACTCCATCCAAAAATATTTAAATAATATTATGTATTAAATATTAAGAGCTAAGAGAAAAAGTAAAATAAAATAAAAATACATAATAAAAAGAAATAATTAAAATGAGTTTATTACAGGCAAAACGTTTGATAGCCCTTAATTGGAAAAACACTACTAAAAGACCAAAATTGGTCAATGGCTGAGAGAAAAAGCATGTCATCTTCATTAACAATGGAAAGGATCACTTATATGGTAAGGTAGGTTAACTTTAAAGAAGTTTGGGCACCTAAATCTAAATTACATAGAGCAGAGTGCTCACGTGCGCCCTACAGTCTTCTGTAGGCCTATAGTGTCACTCTGTATTTTGTGGTTTCTATTGCAAATTACAACTTGATGACATCACACCGTTGTACTTTACAATACAAACCCCAAAATCAATCCTTCAGTTCTAGGCAACACAGAAGAGGGGGAACTTTTTTTTATTTCCACACAACTCCTCTAAGGTATATTAATGACATAGTTCAATATTGAAAATGGGTGATTGCAGTATCAATACTGCAATGTAGAAATGCTCTACAAGTAGAAGTCCGGAATTCAAAATGCACTTGAGTAAAAGTACAAAAGTATTGGTATCAAAATATACTTAAAGTACCAAAATAGCAGATCTACAAGCTCACAACTGAGCTTGTAGATCGTCTATTTTAAAATAGGGCTAAAGTTGTTAATGTAGGCCTATGTTTTGTAATATTATAAGTTATAACTGCAAAGTCTAGTAACTAAAGTAGAGTAAATGTATTGGAAATACTCAAGTAAAGTACAAATACCTCAAAATTGTACTTAAGTATTGATGTCAAAATATACTCAGGCCTAGCCTAGTAAACTTGACTCCTCCCTGCATCTGAACGAAGGCAGGAGGAGGACCAAAAGTAAAAGTAGCTTTAAGCCTACAAAATGTTTGAAAATAGCAGATCTACAAGCTCACAAAGTTTCCAGAATCAGAGCAACGTGGGCTTGTAGTTTAACCATCCCTCGCGCATGTGCAGAATCAGACGCAACTTGCGCTATCAGAACCGGTCAGAACCAGTCTGGCCAGAACCTTGCAGACTGCAGAGCCTTTCCGCAGGTGCCATTTTGCAAGTTGAGCAGACGTATTTTTTTGTTAAAGTTATTCTTGCAATAAGATGTCGACAACAGCAGACCCACGCAAGGACCAATCTAGGTCTAAACTGTATTTGTCTAGTGCTCCAAAAAACGAAGAAACTTTGTCAATTGCCGCCATGCTCGCGATGACAGGAACCAAGGGGGTTTACGACTATGTGTTTTACAACCCAGAAATTGCCAATAATCCTCCTCCTGACCCAGCACCAGGTGGTAAGTAAAATCTTCGTCAGAAGTTGATGTTGCGGTGGAAAGACGAAAAGAAGGGATCATGCATGGCCATGGTTCCCTCGACCTATGTTGCCTCACTGAACTTGATCACTGACCCAGAAACCATCTGTGTCTAAGTGTCTTGTTAATATTGTTTTGTGTGTGTGAGCGGCCGATGAGCTGCACGTGTGTGTGTGTGTGTGTGTGTGTGCGTGCGCGCGCGCGCGTCTAACCAACCCGGCGACCCCAGCACCCCGAATATTAATATTTATTTGGTCTGGTTCAAAATAAATGAATGGCAGTCACTGCAAATCAACAATCAATTTTCCTTCGTCCAATAAACTATAAATAAACTATAATAGTCCTGAACCATCCCACTTAATCATTATGGAAACTTATCTGCATGCTTTTTTCTACTGTAGCATTTCATTCCGCTTGGAATCGGATGTTGGACAGACGTCGCCCAAATCTATGGGTTTTCCTCTCAAAATTAAAGGAGGTGCAGAAGAACACAGAGGTGAACGTTCGTGCTGCTCGGCGAGGAGAAGCCGGTCCTACGCCAGCTCTGAGATGGCGACGTCTGGAGGAGACCAGAGTTCGTCTCAAGAGGCAATACCTGGATGGAGTGGTGACTGTTGATGAGTATTGGGACACAGTGCGACATTCCATTCGACATTTTATTTGAGGTGAGTAAAGTGAAGAAATTGGATTAACATATGTGATAATTTCAAAAATAAGAATTGACCTGGAATGTTAATTTCATTTGTTGCCCTTTTCTTTTTGTTCCTCCTATCTTCAGCTGGCTCAACTGCGGAATAGCTTCCTGGGGTGTTCCTGGATGGCTCAGGATGGCTGATGTCCTTCCAGGAAGCGAGTTTAGGAAACTCTAGCCATCCCTCGCGCATGTGCAGAATCAGACGCAACTTGCGCTATCAGAACCGGTCAGAACCAGTCTGGCCAGAACCTTGCAGACTGCAGAGCCTTTCCGCAGGTGCCATTTTGCAAGTTGAGCAGACGTATTTTTTTGTTAAAGTTATTCTTGCAATAAGATGTCGACAACAGCAGACCCACGCAAGGACCAATCTAGGTCTAAACTGTATTTGTCTAGTGCTCCAAAAAACGAAGAAACTTTGTCAATTGCCGCCATGCTCGCGATGACAGGAACCAAGGGGGTTTACGACTATGTGTTTTACAACCCAGAAATTGCCAATAATCCTCCTCCTGACCCAGCACCAGGTGGTAAGTAAAATCTTCGTCAGAAGTTGATGTTGCGGTGGAAAGACGAAAAGAAGGGATCATGCATGGCCATGGTTCCCTCGACCTATGTTGCCTCACTGAACTTGATCACTGACCCAGAAACCATCTGTGTCTAAGTGTCTTGTTAATATTGTTTTGTGTGTGTGAGCGGCCGATGAGCCGCACGTGTGTGTGTGTGTGTGTGTGTGTGTGCGTGCGCGCGCGCGCCTCTAACCAACCCGGCGACCCCAGCACCCCGAATATTAATATTTATTTGGTCTGGTTCAAAATAAATGAATGGCAGTCACTGCAAATCAACAATCAATTTTCCTTCGTCCAATAAACTATAAATAAACTATAATAGTCCTGAACCTTCCCACTTAATCATTATGGAAACTTATCTGCATGCTTTTTTCTACTGTAGCATTTCATTCCGCTTGGAATCGGATGTTGGACAGACGTCGCCCAAATCTATGGGTTTTCCTCTCAAAATTAAAGGAGGTGCAGAAGAACACAGAGGTGAACGTTCGTGCTGCTCGGCGAGGAGAAGCCGGTCCTACGCCAGCTCTGAGATGGCGACGTCTGGAGGAGACCAGAGTTCGTCTCAAGAGGCAATACCTGGATGGAGTGGTGACTGTTGATGAGTATTGGGACACAGTGCGACATTCCATTCGACATTTTATTTGAGGTGAGTAAAGTGAAGAAATTTGATTAACATATGTGATAATTTCAAAAATAAGAATTGACCTGGAATGTTAATTTCATTTGTTGCCCTTTTCTTTTTGTTCCTCCTATCTTCAGCTGGCTCAACTGCGGAATAGCTTCCTGGGGTGTTCCTGGATGGCTCAGGATGGCTGATGTCCTTCCAGGAAGCGAGTTTAGGAAACTCTAGCCATCCCTCGCGCATGTGCAGAATCAGACGCAACTTGCGCTATCAGAACCGGTCAGAACCAGTCTGGCCAGAACCTTGCAGACTGCAGAGCCTTTCCGCAGGTGCCATTTTGCAAGTTGAGCAGACGTATTTTTTTGTTAAAGTTATTCTTGCAATAAGATGTCGACAACAGCAGACCCACGCAAGGACCAATCTAGGTCTAAACTGTATTTGTCTAGTGCTCCAAAAAACGAAGAAACTTTGTCAATTGCCGCCATGCTCGCGATGACAGGAACCAAGGGGGTTTACGACTATGTGTTTTACAACCCAGAAATTGCCAATAATCCTCCTCCTGACCCAGCACCAGGTGGTAAGTAAAATCTTCGTCAGAAGTTGATGTTGCGGTGGAAAGACGAAAAGAAGGGATCATGCATGGCCATGGTTCCCTCGACCTATGTTGCCTCACTGAACTTGATCACTGACCCAGAAACCATCTGTGTCTAAGTGTCTTGTTAATATTGTTTTGTGTGTGTGAGCGGCCGATGAGGCGCACGTGTGTGTGTGTGTGTGTGTGTGTGTGTGTGTGTGTGTGTGTGTGCGTGCGCGCGCGTCTAACCAACCCGGCGACCCCAGCACCCCGAATATTAATATTTATTTGGTCTGGTTCAAAATAAATGAATGGCAGTCACTGCAAATCAACAATCAATTTTCCTTCGTCCAATAAACTATAAATAAACTATAATAGTCCTGAACCTTCCCACTTAATCATTATGGAAACTTATCTGCATGCTTTTTTCTACTGTAGCATTTCATTCCGCTTGGAATCGGATGTTGGACAGACGTCGCCCAAATCTATGGGTTTTCCTCTCAAAATTAAAGGAGGTGCAGAAGAACACAGAGGTGAACGTTCGTGCTGCTCGGCGAGGAGAAGCCGGTCCTACGCCAGCTCTGAGATGGCGACGTCTGGAGGAGACCAGAGTTCGTCTCAAGAGGCAATACCTGGATGGAGTGGTGACTGTTGATGAGTATTGGGACACAGTGCGACATTCCATTCGACATTTTATTTGAGGTGAGTAAAGTGAAGAAATTTGATTAACATATGTGATAATTTCAAAAATAAGAATTGACCTGGAATGTTAATTTCATTTGTTGCCCTTTTCTTTTTGTTCCTCCTATCTTCAGCTGGCTCAACTGCGGAATAGCTTCCTGGGGTGTTCCTGGATGGCTCAGGATGGCTGATGTCCTTCCAGGAAGCGAGTTTAGGAAACTCTAGCCATCCCTCGCGCATGTGCAGAATCAGACGCAACTTGCGCTATCAGAACCGGTCAGAACCAGTCTGGCCAGAACCTTGCAGACTGCAGAGCCTTTCCGCAGGTGCCATTTTGCAAGTTGAGCAGACGTATTTTTTTGTTAAAGTTATTCTTGCAATAAGATGTCGACAACAGCAGACCCACGCAAGGACCAATCTAGGTCTAAACTGTATTTGTCTAGTGCTCCAAAAAACGAAGAAACTTTGTCAATTGCCGCCATGCTCGCGATGACAGGAACCAAGGGGGTTTACGACTATGTGTTTTACAACCCAGAAATTGCCAATAATCCTCCTCCTGACCCAGCACCAGGTGGTAAGTAAAATCTTCGTCAGAAGTTGATGTTGCGGTGGAAAGACGAAAAGAAGGGATCATGCATGGCCATGGTTCCCTCGACCTATGTTGCCTCACTGAACTTGATCACTGACCCAGAAACCATCTGTGTCTAAGTGTCTTGTTAATATTGTTTTGTGTGTGTGAGCGGCCGATGAGCCGCACGTGTGTGTGTGTGTGTGTGTGTGTGTGTGCGTGCGCGCGCGCGCCTCTAACCAACCCGGCGACCCCAGCACCCCGAATATTAATATTTATTTGGTCTGGTTCAAAATAAATGAATGGCAGTCACTGCAAATCAACAATCAATTTTCCTTCGTCCAATAAACTATAAATAAACTATAATAGTCCTGAACCTTCCCACTTAATCATTATGGAAACTTATCTGCATGCTTTTTTCTACTGTAGCATTTCATTCCGCTTGGAATCGGATGTTGGACAGACGTCGCCCAAATCTATGGGTTTTCCTCTCAAAATTAAAGGAGGTGCAGAAGAACACAGAGGTGAACGTTCGTGCTGCTCGGCGAGGAGAAGCCGGTCCTACGCCAGCTCTGAGATGGCGACGTCTGGAGGAGACCAGAGTTCGTCTCAAGAGGCAATACCTGGATGGAGTGGTGACTGTTGATGAGTATTGGGACACAGTGCGACATTCCATTCGACATTTTATTTGAGGTGAGTAAAGTGAAGAAATTTGATTAACATATGTGATAATTTCAAAAATAAGAATTGACCTGGAATGTTAATTTCATTTGTTGCCCTTTTCTTTTTGTTCCTCCTATCTTCAGCTGGCTCAACTGCGGAATAGCTTCCTGGGGTGTTCCTGGATGGCTCAGGATGGCTGATGTCCTTCCAGGAAGCGAGTTTAGGAAACTCTAGCCATCCCTCGCGCATGTGCAGAATCAGACGCAACTTGCGCTATCAGAACCGGTCAGAACCAGTCTGGCCAGAACCTTGCAGACTGCAGAGCCTTTCCGCAGGTGCCATTTTGCAAGTTGAGCAGACGTATTTTTTTGTTAAAGTTATTCTTGCAATAAGATGTCGACAACAGCAGACCCACGCAAGGACCAATCTAGGTCTAAACTGTATTTGTCTAGTGCTCCAAAAAACGAAGAAACTTTGTCAATTGCCGCCATGCTCGCGATGACAGGAACCAAGGGGGTTTACGACTATGTGTTTTACAACCCAGAAATTGCCAATAATCCTCCTCCTGACCCAGCACCAGGTGGTAAGTAAAATCTTCGTCAGAAGTTGATGTTGCGGTGGAAAGACGAAAAGAAGGGATCATGCATGGCCATGGTTCCCTCGACCTATGTTGCCTCACTGAACTTGATCACTGACCCAGAAACCATCTGTGTCTAAGTGTCTTGTTAATATTGTTTTGTGTGTGTGAGCGGCCGATGAGCCGCACGTGTGTGTGTGTGTGTGTGTGTGCGTGCGCGCGCGTCTAACCAACCCGGCGACCCCAGCACCCCGAATATTAATATTTATTTGGTCTGGTTCAAAATAAATGAATGGCAGTCACTGCAAATCAACAATCAATTTTCCTTCGTCCAATAAACTATAAATAAACTATAATAGTCCTGAACCTTCCCACTTAATCATTATGGAAACTTATCTGCATGCTTTTTTCTACTGTAGCATTTCATTCCGCTTGGAATCGGATGTTGGACAGACGTCGCCCAAATCTATGGGTTTTCCTCTCAAAATTAAAGGAGGTGCAGAAGAACACAGAGGTGAACGTTCGTGCTGCTCGGCGAGGAGAAGCCGGTCCTTCGCCAGCTCTGAGATGGCGACGTCTGGAGGAGACCAGAGTTCGTCTCAAGAGGCAATACCTGGATGGAGTGGTGACTGTTGATGAGTATTGGGACACAGTGCGACATTCCATTCGACATTTTATTTGAGGTGAGTAAAGTGAAGAAATTTGATTAACATATGTGATAATTTCAAAAATAAGAATTGACCTGGAATGTTAATTTCATTTGTTGCCCTTTTCTTTTTGTTCCTCCTATCTTCAGCTGGCTCAACTGCGGAATAGCTTCCTGGGGTGTTCCTGGATGGCTCAGGATGGCTGATGTCCTTCCAGGAAGCGAGTTTAGGAAACTCTAGCCATCCCTCGCGCATGTGCAGAATCAGACGCAACTTGCGCTATCAGAACCGGTCAGAACCAGTCTGGCCAGAACCTTGCAGACTGCAGAGCCTTTCCGCAGGTGCCATTTTGCAAGTTGAGCAGACGTATTTTTTTGTTAAAGTTATTCTTGCAATAAGATGTCGACAACAGCAGACCCACGCAAGGACCAATCTAGGTCTAAACTGTATTTGTCTAGTGCTCCAAAAAACGAAGAAACTTTGTCAATTGCCGCCATGCTCGCGATGACAGGAACCAAGGGGGTTTACGACTATGTGTTTTACAACCCAGAAATTGCCAATAATCCTCCTCCTGACCCAGCACCAGGTGGTAAGTAAAATCTTCGTCAGAAGTTGATGTTGCGGTGGAAAGACGAAAAGAAGGGATCATGCATGGCCATGGTTCCCTCGACCTATGTTGCCTCACTGAACTTGATCACTGACCCAGAAACCATCTGTGTCTAAGTGTCTTGTTAATATTGTTTTGTGTGTGTGAGCGGCCGATGAGCCGCACGTGTGTGTGTGTGTGTGTGTGTGTGTGTGTGTGTGTGTGCGTGCGCGCGCGTCTAACCAACCCGGCGACCCCAGCACCCCGAATATTAATATTTATTTGGTCTGGTTCAAAATAAATGAATGGCAGTCACTGCAAATCAACAATCAATTTTCCTTCGTCCAATAAACTATAAATAAACTATAATAGTCCTGAACCTTCCCACTTAATCATTATGGAAACTTATCTGCATGCTTTTTTCTACTGTAGCATTTCATTCCGCTTGGAATCGGATGTTGGACAGACGTCGCCCAAATCTATGGGTTTTCCTCTCAAAATTAAAGGAGGTGCAGAAGAACACAGAGGTGAACGTTCGTGCTGCTCGGCGAGGAGAAGCCGGTCCTACGCCAGCTCTGAGATGGCGACGTCTGGAGGAGACCAGAGTTCGTCTCAAGAGGCAATACCTGGATGGAGTGGTGACTGTTGATGAGTATTGGGACACAGTGCGACATTCCATTCGACATTTTATTTGAGGTGAGTAAAGTGAAGAAATTTGATTAACATATGTGATAATTTCAAAAATAAGAATTGACCTGGAATGTTAATTTCATTTGTTGCCCTTTTCTTTTTGTTCCTCCTATCTTCAGCTGGCTCAACTGCGGAATAGCTTCCTGGGGTGTTCCTGGATGGCTCAGGATGGCTGATGTCCTTCCAGGAAGCGAGTTTAGGAAACTCTAGCCATCCCTCGCGCATGTGCAGAATCAGACGCAACTTGCGCTATCAGAACCGGTCAGAACCAGTCTGGCCAGAACCTTGCAGACTGCAGAGCCTTTCCGCAGGTGCCATTTTGCAAGTTGAGCAGACGTATTTTTTTGTTAAAGTTATTCTTGCAATAAGATGTCGACAACAGCAGACCCACGCAAGGACCAATCTAGGTCTAAACTGTATTTGTCTAGTGCTCCAAAAAACGAAGAAACTTTGTCAATTGCCGCCATGCTCGCGATGACAGGAACCAAGGGGGTTTACGACTATGTGTTTTACAACCCAGAAATTGCCAATAATCCTCCTCCTGACCCAGCACCAGGTGGTAAGTAAAATCTTCGTCAGAAGTTGATGTTGCGGTGGAAAGACGAAAAGAAGGGATCATGCATGGCCATGGTTCCCTCGACCTATGTTGCCTCACTGAACTTGATCACTGACCCAGAAACCATCTGTGTCTAAGTGTCTTGTTAATATTGTTTTGTGTGTGTGAGCGGCCGATGAGCCGCACGTGTGTGTGTGTGTGTGTGTGTGCGTGCGCGCGCGTCTAACCAACCCGGCGACCCCAGCACCCCGAATATTAATATTTATTTGGTCTGGTTCAAAATAAATGAATGGCAGTCACTGCAAATCAACAATCAATTTTCCTTCGTCCAATAAACTATAAATAAACTATAATAGTCCTGAACCTTCCCACTTAATCATTATGGAAACTTATCTGCATGCTTTTTTCTACTGTAGCATTTCATTCCGCTTGGAATCGGATGTTGGACAGACGTCGCCCAAATCTATGGGTTTTCCTCTCAAAATTAAAGGAGGTGCAGAAGAACACAGAGGTGAACGTTCGTGCTGCTCGGCGAGGAGAAGCCGGTCCTTCGCCAGCTCTGAGATGGCGACGTCTGGAGGAGACCAGGGTTCGTCTCAAGAGGCAATACCTGGATGGAGTGGTGACTGTTGATGAGTATTGGGACACAGTGCGACATTCCATTCGACATTTTATTTGAGGTGAGTAAAGTGAAGAAATTTGATTAACATATGTGATAATTTCAAAAATAAGAATTGACCTGGAATGTTAATTTCATTTGTTGCCCTTTTCTTTTTGTTCCTCCTATCTTCAGCTGGCTCAACTGCGGAATAGCTTCCTGGGGTGTTCCTGGATGGCTCAGGATGGCTGATGTCCTTCCAGGAAGCGAGTTTAGGAAACTCTAGCCATCCCTCGCGCATGTGCAGAATCAGACGCAACTTGCGCTATCAGAACCGGTCAGAACCAGTCTGGCCAGAACCTTGCAGACTGCAGAGCCTTTCCGCAGGTGCCATTTTGCAAGTTGAGCAGACGTATTTTTTTGTTAAAGTTATTCTTGCAATAAGATGTCGACAACAGCAGACCCACGCAAGGACCAATCTAGGTCTAAACTGTATTTGTCTAGTGCTCCAAAAAACGAAGAAACTTTGTCAATTGCCGCCATGCTCGCGATGACAGGAACCAAGGGGGTTTACGACTATGTGTTTTACAACCCAGAAATTGCCAATAATCCTCCTCCTGACTCAGCACCAGGTGGTAAGTAAAATCTTCGTCAGAAGTTGATGTTGCGGTGGAAAGACGAAAAGAAGGGATCATGCATGGCCATGGTTCCCTCGACCTATGTTGCCTCACTGAACTTGATCACTGACCCAGAAACCATCTGTGTCTAAGTGTCTTGTTAATATTGTTTTGTGTGTGTGAGCGGCCGATGAGCCGCACGTGTGTGTGTGTGTGTGTGTGTGTGTGTGTGTGTGTGTGTGTGCGTGCGCGCGCGTCTAACCAACCCGGCGACCCCAGCACCCCGAATATTAATATTTATTTGGTCTGGTTCAAAATAAATGAATGGCAGTCACTGCAAATCAACAATCAATTTTCCTTCGTCCAATAAACTATAAATAAACTATAATAGTCCTGAACCTTCCCACTTAATCATTATGGAAACTTATCTGCATGCTTTTTTCTACTGTAGCATTTCATTCCGCTTGGAATCGGATGTTGGACAGACGTCGCCCAAATCTATGGGTTTTCCTCTCAAAATTAAAGGAGGTGCAGAAGAACACAGAGGTGAACGTTCGTGCTGCTCGGCGAGGAGAAGCCGGTCCTACGCCAGCTCTGAGATGGCGACGTCTGGAGGAGACCAGAGTTCGTCTCAAGAGGCAATACCTGGATGGAGTGGTGACTGTTGATGAGTATTGGGACACAGTGCGACATTCCATTCGACATTTTATTTGAGGTGAGTAAAGTGAAGAAATTTGATTAACATATGTGATAATTTCAAAAATAAGAATTGACCTGGAATGTTAATTTCATTTGTTGCCCTTTTCTTTTTGTTCCTCCTATCTTCAGCTGGCTCAACTGCGGAATAGCTTCCTGGGGTGTTCCTGGATGGCTCAGGATGGCTGATGTCCTTCCAGGAAGCGAGTTTAGGAAACTCTAGCCATCCCTCGCGCATGTGCAGAATCAGACGCAACTTGCGCTATCAGAACCGGTCAGAACCAGTCTGGCCAGAACCTTGCAGACTGCAGAGCCTTTCCGCAGGTGCCATTTTGCAAGTTGAGCAGACGTATTTTTTTGTTAAAGTTATTCTTGCAATAAGATGTCGACAACAGCAGACCCACGCAAGGACCAATCTAGGTCTAAACTGTATTTGTCTAGTGCTCCAAAAAACGAAGAAACTTTGTCAATTGCCGCCATGCTCGCGATGACAGGAACCAAGGGGGTTTACGACTATGTGTTTTACAACCCAGAAATTGCCAATAATCCTCCTCCTGACCCAGCACCAGGTGGTAAGTAAAATCTTCGTCAGAAGTTGATGTTGCGGTGGAAAGACGAAAAGAAGGGATCATGCATGGCCATGGTTCCCTCGACCTATGTTGCCTCACTGAACTTGATCACTGACCCAGAAACCATCTGTGTCTAAGTGTCTTGTTAATATTGTTTTGTGTGTGTGAGCGGCCGATGAGCCGCACGTGTGTGTGTGTGTGTGTGTGTGCGTGCGCGCGCGTCTAACCAACCCGGCGACCCCAGCACCCCGAATATTAATATTTATTTGGTCTGGTTCAAAATAAATGAATGGCAGTCACTGCAAATCAACAATCAATTTTCCTTCGTCCAATAAACTATAAATAAACTATAATAGTCCTGAACCTTCCCACTTAATCATTATGGAAACTTATCTGCATGCTTTTTTCTACTGTAGCATTTCATTCCGCTTGGAATCGGATGTTGGACAGACGTCGCCCAAATCTATGGGTTTTCCTCTCAAAATTAAAGGAGGTGCAGAAGAACACAGAGGTGAACGTTCGTGCTGCTCGGCGAGGAGAAGCCGGTCCTTCGCCAGCTCTGAGATGGCGACGTCTGGAGGAGACCAGAGTTCGTCTCAAGAGGCAATACCTGGATGGAGTGGTGACTGTTGATGAGTATTGGGACACAGTGCGACATTCCATTCGACATTTTATTTGAGGTGAGTAAAGTGAAGAAATTTGATTAACATATGTGATAATTTCAAAAATAAGAATTGACCTGGAATGTTAATTTCATTTGTTGCCCTTTTCTTTTTGTTCCTCCTATCTTCAGCTGGCTCAACTGCGGAATAGCTTCCTGGGGTGTTCCTGGATGGCTCAGGATGGCTGATGTCCTTCCAGGAAGCGAGTTTAGGAAACTCTAGCCATCCCTCGCGCATGTGCAGAATCAGACGCAACTTGCGCTATCAGAACCGGTCAGAACCAGTCTGGCCAGAACCTTGCAGACTGCAGAGCCTTTCCGCAGGTGCCATTTTGCAAGTTGAGCAGACGTATTTTTTTGTTAAAGTTATTCTTGCAATAAGATGTCGACAACAGCAGACCCACGCAAGGACCAATCTAGGTCTAAACTGTATTTGTCTAGTGCTCCAAAAAACGAAGAAACTTTGTCAATTGCCGCCATGCTCGCGATGACAGGAACCAAGGGGGTTTACGACTATGTGTTTTACAACCCAGAAATTGCCAATAATCCTCCTCCTGACTCAGCACCAGGTGGTAAGTAAAATCTTCGTCAGAAGTTGATGTTGCGGTGGAAAGACGAAAAGAAGGGATCATGCATGGCCATGGTTCCCTCGACCTATGTTGCCTCACTGAACTTGATCACTGACCCAGAAACCATCTGTGTCTAAGTGTCTTGTTAATATTGTTTTGTGTGTGTGTGTGAGCGGCCGATGAGCCGCACGTGTGTGTGTGTGTGTGTGTGTGTGTGTGCGTGCGCTTCCAGGAAAGTTGCTGCTTTACATGTGGATTGTGGACATCTTCCTCAAAGCTCTCTCTCAACTGCCCCTGGATCCCCTCCTCCCCTCGGCTAGCCGTCCCGCTCGGGAGGGACGGATGTCAGCGGAGTGAGGTTTCTCAGACACTGACTATTGTGCCGGTTTTCAACCTCATGTACATGAAGTGGCTGTGTGAGGAGAAATACTGTGTTCCTGTCATCCGTGACTAAAAACTGTGCTTTGCACTAACTGTACTTTGAATACCGAGGGGATAACTTTAATATTGTGCCTTTTTTTTTTTGAAGGGCTACAATGCAGTTCTGCTCCCCAGGGGAGTCTTGTGTGACTTGAAGTGTGGTCTTGTGTGACTTGACGTGTCAAGATTTTTCATTTTATTTCAGTTGTGGTGTTTAACAATGAATTTCATTGTACTTAATTTATTTAAAAAAAAAACGTATTTGCATGTTTGTCTTAATGAAAAGTTATATTTCTTACTTGCATGTTTATGTCGTTTTAATAAAAAAAAAAGGTTTGTGAAAGTACACTCTGATTTATATTATTTCATTATATTATAAAAGGAATATTAAAAACTGTTGAAAGGGGGAACGTCGGTAGTGGAATTAAGCGTTCATAATGCATGCATGCAAATCCAGTGATGTAAAGTAAGTACATTTAGGCCTACTAAGTACTGTAGGCTGCTTACAATTTTGAGGTATCTGTACTTGAGTATTTCCAATACTTTTACTTCTACTCCACTACATCTCGGATCCAAATATTGTACTTTTACTCCTCTACAATTATTTGAAAACTTTATTTGAAAACTTTATTTACTAGTCACCAAAATGGGAGGGGACCTGTGATTTTTCTGCCGTACTTTTTATTTCTGTCTCATCTAGTGGTCATTAAGGTCCACAGAATGAGAGGCCTGCGCTCTGCTGGAAACATCGCGAAAAAAACGTTATGGCCATTTGTATATTCACTGTCCCACTGACTCCACTAGAAATATTTAAAAAATCTGCTTTAAGTAGCATAGGCCCTATCTGTAGTAATTCTATACCGTGGCCATTCTACAAGCTCACAACGCGTCACATCGCCAGCTTGTAGGTCTGTGCAAATCCATGCATCGTGCGTAAAAAGACGGTGCGTAAAATCCAGCGTAGGCTAAAGCGTCGGGCGTCTTCAATGCGCACTCAACCAGGGGTTTGATCTTTCAGCCAAACACCAGGGCACAACTGGTTGCGCTGTTTTATGGACAGGGCTGGTGAATAACCCGAGAGAGGGATCTCCAGATAATTACGCACGGTGAGCGGGGAGAAACTCATAGGTTTTAAACTTGAAAAAAGGAGAAAAAAATCATAATGAAAGGAACTGTGTTGAAACATGCCATGAAGTTTAGTTTATTTAGGACCATAGTTTATTTAGGATCAAGGAAAATTGACTGTTGATTTGCAGTGACTGCCATTCATTTATTTTGAACAAGACCAAATAATAAATATTAATATTCGGGATGCTGGGGTCGCCGGGTTGGTTTGACAGGCGCGCGCGCGCACACACGCACACACACACACACACACACACAAATAAATACATGTTTACTATTCTATTCAGTCTTTTTGAACTCAGAATTGTGTGTAATAAAAACAATCTGTTGCAAATGTACATTTATATGATGATGCCGTTTTCTGTTTCAGGATAAAGTCTCTGTTGCAGATGTGGTGTTCTGGGCCATGACCATGGATCTGGATGCCAAAGGTGAATGCTAATACAGATGTCTTTCGTGGATAATGCCGTAGTGTACCTTTAATGTTACAACCTACTTCAATATTCTTTAGATTACTTTCATGTAAGTTCAGGATCCCAAGGGAATGTTTGATCCTCAAATTGAGCCTGACCGATACAGTCATTTTTGGACCCCAATGCCAACATCGGACATCGGTCATTATTTCCACGATGTGGCCAGATATCATCATTAACTCTTTTACTGCTTTATTTATTTTGTATTTATTTGTTTTACTGCCATCAAAGTAGCTAGAATGGGGGCGAGCGTGTACGTTCATAGCGGTAAACAAGTTAATTTACCCTTGTTTTAACAAAGGGTTATAACAAAAGTGAAAGGCTTAGCTGCCGTCTCATTGATTGTCAATGGCAGCATTGTGCTTGACGTTTGATCAACAGCAGCATACTGTATAGATTCATAAATGTGATAAAATACAGTAAACTGGAAGCAGATTCAAAGTTTAGGCTATTATTCAAATAAGGGGGAAGCTGTGACCTCACTGTTCTGATGGCATCGGAATGAAAAAGCTGGCATCTTGTCCGAGACTATGTTCTACACCCTGTCCGTGTGTCCATCTGTGTGTCCGTCTATGAACAGCTAATCTCGGTCACCATTGGCACGATGGAAGTGATACTCCCTGGGTACCAGAGCAGAACCTCTGCCTCAAACTTTTCACATGGGCCTGTTAAATCAGTACATAGGCCTATGATAGATCCTATTCTTGGTCATGTGACGAATGACATATCTGTCAGGTTTTTCATATTCTATCATGGTTGGCTAAGATTGACATCTAAAGCTTGCAGGTGCGGTCACAAGTTCACCGTTGACATACAATCGAAAACACTTACATTACACCTTGAGCCCACATACTGTACTGTATAATTCCTGTACAATCTCTTCATCACCATTCAACCCACAACATCTACACATTTTACACGCCTTGATGATCACTCAATATCAAACAATGCACCCACAACCAACATTGCTCTCCTGGTGGAGATCCGCCGGTTTTCAGTGTTTTTATCTGATTCCTGCAAAGCACTGAACACACCATGTGAGCAGAATGTAAACAATGATTTACTGTAATGTCCAATCTTTTCTTCTTTCTCCCTGAAAAGAAGAAATATGTCTGATCATCTGTTCAATCATAATTTTCTTTGTTATAAAGAACTTGTTTTGACCAAAAATGCAATCTTTTCTTTTCCCTTTCCTATAATCCCAGACTACTCAGGGTCTTACCATAATATGAACATGTGGCTTTTGACAATGGGCGGCCTAGACGGTCCTAATTGGGCCAAAGTCCAAGTGTGGAGCAGTGGCATCGAGGATGGCTTTCGTAACACTGGTAAGGCTGAGTATGACAATTACTTATTGATAATTAAGTAATTAATTGATAATTACACAAGGGCTGCAACAGTTAATGAAACTAATCAATTTAATTAATTATGAAAGAAAATTGATCATTTAATAAGACTATGATTACAGTGGATTACAAACTATTGTAAGAAGTTAAAGCATTCATCATTAGAAATTAAGGCATCACTGCAGCAGTGGTCGCCTCTCACAATGTGATCAGGAGAAGGTTCAAGGTTGTACTTTATTGTTACGTCGTTTGTACAGGTACATAAGAGTAAAACGTATTTGTGTTCGGCTTCCATCAGAATGCAGTGGTAAAATAACAGCAAAAACAACTAAAGATAAAATAAGTAACGACAGGACAACCCTACTTCGCCTTAATTTGTTCATTCATGTTATTTGTTTTTGTTTAATTTATTATTAGATTTTTATTTGACAGATGTTTCTTTTTATTGTTAAGCACTTTTTAACCCTGTTTTGAAAAGCGCTTTATAAAGTTATTATTTTTCTTTGTTCCATCCATGATCACTTTTCTATCTATAGCAGATCCAGGCGATGCGGTGGTCTACGAATGGGGTGCCGTTGGGGCATACTGGCCAACATATGGCGACCGCGACGACGACGACGACGACGACGACGACGCCGCCGACAACGACAACGACGTATGAATGTATTAACGGTAAGGTTAATACATTACGTTTTATTAATTTTTTCTTCAAAAGATATTGCTCTCTGCCAGTACCAGAGTACTGGTGCCAGTACTAGCTGCATTTTGTTAATGTGAAAGATATCGTCATACGCACAAGAGGGGTAGGTCCACTTAGCAGCATGTATGTACATGAGGTGAAAAAGATGCACAGTGCATTTTCAGAGTACGTTTGTTTTAACCCATTAATACCTGAGACCGATTCTACAAATGCCCTCTAAATCAGTAGTTTTCAAATTTATTTTGTGCCATGGACACCCAAATTGTCATTTGGTACGTACTTGAGAGTGTACAAAATGGAACCAAATGGACCCTAACGGGCCAATTTGGTTCCATTTTGTACTCTGCCTTGGGGCGACATTAGGGCGAGGTGGCACCAATTCTTGGCCATCTGGCCAGTGATGTATATCGGACCAGTTACCCATATATGGAGTCCCCTGGTACCCATATATGGAAATCTGTGTACTGTATATGGAGATATGCTGTGAGAGCCCAAACATGCTTACTCAGACATCATACCCTTTTATGCCCATACATGGAGATCCCTGTCTGTAGAACCAGCTTAATGCGGCCCGCAGGTTAATACTGGAATACTGAATATATTATTGATTTCAGCTGTTTCAATTCCAAACATGACCATGGCATACAGCCACAGTGGCCGTGGTGCCCCAGCGCCCACAGCAGTCCATTCATTTAATTTTACTGCTTTTCCTCTGCATGATTTTCCAGTCATTTCGGTGACACCAGTGCCTGGTTGGTTGAGCTGTGATAGATTAGCCGTCGGAGTCCCGCAACACAATGTTATACTACACAAAAGCATCACGGGCCAAACAGGAGTTAAATCTAACGCAGCCTGTTGAATAAATCCGGATGTGCGAACAAATGCCTTTAAACTGAGCTCTGCTGAGCTGAAAAGTTATGGCCTCTCCATACTTCGACCGAAATGTTCGGTGAGTTGTGTTTTCCGACGTGCAAATTTCCGAACTCTCGTTCGGTCCAATGCTTTTCAGAAGTCCCGAGGGATATAATGTTATGGTAGAAAAGGACCTTTTTGACCGAAAACGGCGGTTTCGGTCAAAGTATGGACAGGCCTTTATCCTTTCCCCAAGAGGCTGAGCTGACTGAAAGTACTTTATTCCAAGTTGAGAAAGGATCACTCCGTGAACGGGAGGGAGGAGCTTGTGTGCGTGTGTACGTGCACATGGCCAGTGGTGGAAAAAGTACTCAAATGTTTTACTTAAGTAAAAGTATCAATACTGCAATGTATAAATACTCCCGTTGCAAGTAAAAGTCCTCAATCAAAATGTACTTAAAGTATCTAAAGTAAAAGTACAAAATGTTTGATAATAGCAGATCTACAAGCTCACAATGCGTCGCATGCATTTTGAGCTTGTAGATCTGCTATTTTTTCAAATAGCCTAGGTTTAAAATAGGGCTAAAGTGGTACAGGGATTTTATAATATTATAATTTATATCTGCAATGTAACTGGTAACTAAAGGTTTCCAATAATTGTAGTGGAGTAAAAGTACAATATTTGGATCCGAGATGTAGTGGAGTAGAAGTAAAAGTATTGGAATTTTGGAAATACTCTAGTAAAGTACAAGTATCTCAAAATAAACAATTAAGTGCAATACTTAAGTAAATATACTTAGTTACTTTACACCACTGCACATGGCAAAAACTGAAATAAACAACTTCTTGATATTTATTTCATTGAAAGGTATTTATTACAAATGTAATCTTCCTTAACCATTAAGCGAAATTAATTATGGACATTGTTTTAATTGATGGCCTTCCTGCCCTGGCACTTCATGGCCTTTGTGCCCTCAAAGTTTGACAGAACATAGACCCATTTTGTTATCATTTGAATTAAATGAAATCACTTACTCCTTTAAAGGTAGAGTAACCTGTCACAGTTTCATAGTGTCATGAACATATAACACTATGTCATATGTTCATGACATAGTGAACATTTGACCCCCCCATATTTACTGATTTTGCCCTCTCAAGGACCCCACTTTGAGAAGCCCTGTTCTACCCACCAGCCTATTTCTCTTCCCTCTGCAGGTGGTGAAGGAGGACTCCCCCCAGCTGACTTGCTGACAAATCTTTTGACTTGCTGACACATTTTTTGCACTTTAATTTTCATCCAACATTGCACTACACCATGCTTCACTCATCCACACTTACACCACTGATTACTGACTCCACACCCCATAGGATCCTTTTTACAAGATTGTTTGATATTATTTTTGTTGAAATGTTAATGTTCATTAAATGTGGTTGTTAGAAAGGCCACACTGTGCTACTGACTCTTGATTGACACAATGTCATGGTGACCTTTGCTTATTGTGCTCATTGACTCTTACTTTGATGTTCATGGTGTTGAGACCATCACAGGTGCTACTCATTTCAGTTGTTATATATATCACCTGTCCTGATTGCTTTTAGTTCATTCCAAGTTTGACTCTGCCAGGAGTTGGTCACACTGTTTCTCTCTGTCTCCACCGTGTGCTACAGATTTTCTTTGTTATTTGCCGTGCGTTGATGCACAAAGGTATGTTTATTTTGAACTATTAGTCATTGCACCTGGCTGTCGTTGTTTGTTTCTAGATGTGTAAAATGTAGTCTATAATAATTACTGATTTCAGATACTGTTTGTTTGTAGCAGATCTCCAACCTTTATCTTATTATACAGTACTATGTACTGAATTCAGTTGTTTGATTGCCATATTGAGGTGAATTTATACCGTATTATTGTTACCAGCAAATGTTTGTTGTTACTCTGCTTACAGTCCTTGGTTTTATAGACAGACTATGCCCAATGTGAATCTTATGTCATGTTCTACAGAATATGGCCATATTTCCACAGTCCTTTGCACTAGTATACAGTATTCATATTTACTGTCTTTATTTCCATGAGTGTACAATATGTTGCTATATTGTGTTTACAGTCTGTACTTGCTTTAATGGGCAGTATTGTATTTTCTGTAGCCTATGTTACAGTCCTTATTGTTTATTGCAATTTATGGTTTACATATTTAGTAATATATATTTATGTTACTTTTCAGACCACGGCGATAATAAATACCCTCAACTGGGACACCCTAAGTCTGGTTCCTTCCGTGTCCTCTAACCGGGACACACCCCATATCTTTGGCCACTCTAAACCACACCCCCTGGAGCCCCGCCTCCGTCACAGTGGTGAAGGAGGACCCCCCCAGCTGACTTGCTGACAAATCTTTTGACTTGCTGACACATTTTTTGCACTTTACTTTTCATCCAACACTGCACTACACCATGCTTCACTCATCCACACTTACACCACTGATTACTGACTCCAAACCCCATAGGATCCTTTTTACAAGATTGTTTGATATTATTTTTGTTGAAATGTTAATGTTCATTAAATGTGGTGAAGGAGGACCCCCCCAGCTGACTTGCTGACACATTGTTTGACTTGCTGACACATTTTTTGCACTTTACTTTTCATCCAACACTGCACTACACCATGCTTCACTCATCCACACTTACACCACTGATTACTGACTCCACACCCCATAGGATCCTTTTTACAAGATTGTTTGATATTATTTTTGTTGAAACGTTAACGTTCATTAAATGTGGTGAAGGAGGACCCCCAGCTGACTTGCTGACAAGTTTTTTGACTTGCTGACACATTTTTTGCACTTTACTTTTCATCCAACACTGCACTACACCTAGCTCTGGTCCATAGCGTTAGTGGAGTTCTCCCTAACGCTATTACATCCGTATTCCTTGGCAAAACCGGAACACCCCGCCGTCTGGTCCAAAAATAACAAAAACTGTTTCGCCCCTCATCAAACCAAAGGTATCAGTGGACAGTTGAAAGCTTACTCTACTTAGTGGACGAGGTCTGAGCCCCCCCACCACACGATTAAAATACATTTCTAGGGCAAAATGAAAAATATTCCACCGGATGGAGACGCTCTTCCAGGTTTTTACGAAACGGCGCTTCCAACGTCGCAGAGTTGAATAACACCCAGTGAGACTATGCTCAGTGTAATTCGGTCCTCTGACCTGCGCGGCAGTAGTGAGTTGGCACCTTGATTGCGACGACAAATAGTGAAAAACGAGAAGAAATGGAGTCTCCATCCGGTAGAATATTTTTCATTTTGCCCTAGAAATGTATTTTAATCGTGTGGTGGGGGGCTCAGCCCGCGTCCACTAAGTAGAGTAAGCTTTCAACTGTCCACTGATACCTTTGGTTTGATGAGGGGCGAAACAGTTTTTGTCATTTTCGGACCAGACGGCGGGGTTTTCCGGTTTTGCCAAGGAATACGGATGTAGAGGAACATAGCGTTAGGTAGAACTCCACTAACGCTATGGACCAGAGCTACACTACACCATGCTTCACTCATCCACACTTACACCACTGATTACTGACTCCACACCCCATAGGATCCTTTTTACAAGATTGTTTGATATTATTTTTGTTGAACTGTTAATGTCACCCCCTTGCCTCTACACCTGCTACCTCATACCTGGCCCCAAACCCTGCCACGGGGAACTACAATCACTCACCAACCCTCCAACAAGTTTCATCCAACACCTACCCTAACCAAGCAGCATCATACACCACACCAGCCAGTACGTCAGCTAACCAGTACCACGGCCAGGCAGCTGGAATGGATTTATTCCTTGCCTCAACCTATGGCATCCCAAAACCAGCTTTACCCCACTTTGATAGTGGTAGAGAAAGTGACTTTGCCTTACTGAAGCTGGCCCTCGACAACATGTTGAACAGTCACCAACATCTAAGTGAGCAATACAAGTATCAAGTGCTCCTTGGACACCTTAAACTACCCAGTGCACTCCAGCTTGCGAGGGCCTACATGCATGATCCGAGGCCTTACACCATGGCCATGCAAGCTCTACAGGATAAGTACGGCCAACCCAGGCAGCTAGTCCAGAGTGAACTAGGTGCTATACTGAACGCTCCAGCTCTGAAGTTTGGAGACTCCGAGGCCTTTGACGCCTTTGCCTTATCAATCCAATCCTTAGTTGGAATGCTTAAGATCCTGGAGGGTCAGAATGGTTACGAACTAAGATGCGGGTCCCATGTAGACCGATTATTGAGCAAGATGCCCCCAAGTTACCGTGACGGATTTGTGGAACACTGCCTGAACTATGGCATTCTACAAACAGGCACAGATCAGACCTACACCTTAACTGACTTGGCATACTGGCTACAGGTGAAATCCCAGGCCAAGCGAATAGCTGGCAGAGCTGCAGCCTTATACAGTCATGAGGCTCCCAAACCAACAAGGAAAGACCAGCATGCTGTCAGACCTACGTCAGTCTTCCTAACTGAGACTGACGACCAAAGCTCCACAACGAGTGATTCACCTTCCCAGCCCCTACCCAAACCTAAGCCATACTGTCCTCACTGCGAGAAAAAAGATCACTTCCTGAACACTTGCCCAGAATTCAAGAAGCTGAACACAGAACAAGTTGTGAAGTGGATTATGGATGGACATCGATGTTGGAAGTGTGGAAGATTGCACAAGCCTGATGCTTGCACCCTCAAGCGACCCTGTAACACCTGCAAGGAGCAACATTTGACCGTACTGCATGATGCAGTCCAACAGACCCAGAGAGATAGGAACATGTGACCGTCATCCTCTACTCCCTGATGTCAGCATCTCCACATGGAAGGACCTTATGCTTACAACAAAAGGATCCCTACATGGGGCGGCTGATCTCAGCTCACCTGGTGTAGTGGCCTTTCTATCGGTTTTCGACTGTCCATACAGACACTCGGGGGCGGCTATGTTAGAAAGGCCACACTGTGCTACTGACTCTTGATTGACACAATGTCATGGTGACCTTTGCTTATTGTGCTCATTGACTCTTACTTTGATGTTCATGGTGTTGAGACCATCACAGGTGCTACTCATTTCAGGTGTTATATATATCACCTGTCCTGATTGCTTTTAGTTCATTCCAAGTTTGACTCTGCCAGGAGTTGGTCACACTGTTTCTCTCTGTCTCCACCGTGTGCTACAGATTTTCTTTGTTATTTGCCGTGCGTTGATGCACAAAGGTATGTTTATTTTGAACTATTAGTCATTGCACCTGGCTGTCGTTTGTTTCTAGATGTGTAAAATGTATAATGATTGATTGATCTGATTTCAGATACTGTTTGTTTGTAGCAGATCTCCAAGCTTTATCTTATTATACAGTACTATGTACCGAATTCAGTTGTTTGATTGCCATATTGAGGTGAATTTATACCGTATTATTGTTACCAGCAAATGTTTGTTGTTACTCTGCTTACAGTCCTTGGTTTTATAGACAGACTATGCCCAATGTGAATCTTATGTCATGTTCTACAGAATATGGCCATATTTCCACAGTCCTTTGCACTAGTATACAGTATTCATATTTACTGTCTTTATTTCCATGAGTGTACAATATGTTGCTATATTGTGTTTACAGTCTGTACTTGCTTTAATGGGCAGTATTGTATTTTCTGTAGCCTATGTTACAGTCCTTATTGTTTATTGCAATTTATGGTTTACATATTTAGTAATATATATTTATGTTACTTTTCAGACCACGGCGATAATAAATACCCTCAACTGGGACACCATAAGTCTGGTTCCTTCCGTGTCCTCTAACCGGGACACACCCCATATCTTTGGCCACTCTAAACCACACCCCCTGGAGCCCCGCCTCCGTCACAGTGGTGAAGGAGGACCCCCCCAGCTGACTTGCTGACAAATCTTTTGACTTGCTGACACATTTTTTGCACTTTACTTTTCATCCAACACTGCACTACACCATGCTTCACTCATCCACACTTACACCACTGATTACTGACTCCACACCCCATAGGATCCTTTTTACAAGATTGTTTGATATTATTTTTGTTGAAATGTTAATGTTCATTAAATGTGGTGAAGGAGGACCCCCCCAGCTGACTTGCTGACACATTGTTTGACTTGCTGACACATTTTTTGCACTGTACTTTTCATCCAACACTGCACTACACCATGCTTCACTCATCCACACTTACACCACTGATTACTGACTCCACACCCCATAGGATCCTTTTTACAAGATTGTTTGATATTATTTTTGTTGAAATGTTAACGTTCATTAAATGTGGTGAAGGAGGACCCCCCAGCTGACTTGCTGACAAATTTTTTGACTTGCTGACACATTTTTTTGCACTTTACTTTTCATCCAACACTGCACTACACCATGCTTCACTCATCCACACTTACACCACTGATTACTGACTCCACACCCCATAGGATCCTTTTTACAAGATTGTTTGATATTATTTTTGTTGAACTGTTAATGTTCATTAAATGTGTTCATTAAAGGTCCGCTGTCCGTTAATTGTCCGCTGTTTTCTCTTAAGGTGACAGTACCCCTTTTGGTGACATAGCCCCTTTAAATAATTAAATAAGAGGCACATTTTATTTCTAATATGGCTGTTGTGAAGCAGAGCCTATTGCACACAGCACAGTGATTACAGAACCAGTGGAGGGCAACAATGCTAAAAGAATAACACAAAAAGCCAAGAGGACTTGTGGTACTAATAGAATGAATCTTCTTTGAGTAGCTACTCTATTGGCCTCTATGTACAGTGTACATGTCATAGACTGTTAGCATTGAAGACCAGATATCTATGCAATGCTCTGTAAGCTTACTCTACTGTAAAAGGTTACATTATGATAATAAATATGATATAAGGTCATCCTAGTTTAGGTGAGTTTGTAGAGGTTACCTCTAGCTCCTGACAAGACTGCTCAAATGAGCATTGAATGGTGGTAGATGTAGCTGGTCCATTTTCCCCACATTTTTTTTATTTTTATTGTTTATGAGACTGCCCATTTCATAACACCCCCCTTGAGCATAGCCAGAATTTTAAACTACTAGAAGGTCGGCCGGCTACGCTACGGATTTGTGGAACACTGCCTGAACTATGGCATTCTACAAACAGGCACAGATCAGACCTACACCTTAACTGACTTGGCATACTGGCTACAGGTGAAATCCCAGGCCAAGCGAATAGCTGGCAGAGCTGCAGCCTTATACAGTCATGAGGCTCCCAAACCAACAAGGAAAGACCAGCATGCTGTCAGACCTACGTCAGTCTTCCTAACTGAGACTGACGACCAAAGCTCCACAACGAGTGATTCACCTTCCCAGCCCCTACACAAACCTAAGCCATACTGTCCTCACTGCGAGAACAAAGATCACTTCCTGAACACTTGCCCAGAATTCAAGAAGCTGAACACAGAACAAGTTGTGAAGTGGATTATGGATGGACATCGATGTTGGAAGTGTGGAAGATTGCACAAGCCTGATGCTTGCACCCTCAAGCGACCCTGTAACACCTGCAGGGAGCAACATTTGACCGTACTGCATGATGCAGTCCAACAGACCCAGAGAGATAGGAACATGTGACCGTCATCCTCTACTCCCTGATGTCAGCATCTCCACATGGAAGGACCTTATGCTTACAACAAAAGGATCCCTACATGGGGCGGCTGATCTCAGCTCACCTGGTGTAGTGGCCTTTCTATCGGTTTTCGACTGTCCATACAGACACTCGGGGGCGGCTATGTTAGAAAGGCCACACTGTGCTACTGACTCTTGATTGACACAATGTCATGGTGACCTTTGCTTATTGTGCTCATTGACTCTTACTTTGATGTTCATGGTGTTGAGACCATCACAGGTGCTACTCATTTCAGTTGTTATATATATCACCTGTCCTGATTGCTTTTAGTTCATTCCAAGTTTGACTCTGCCAGGAGTTGGTCACACTGTTTCTCTCTGTCTCCACCGTGTGCTACAGATTTTCTTTGTTATTTGCCGTGCGTTGATGCACAAAGGTATGTTTATTTTGAACTATTAGTCATTGCACCTGGCTGTCGTTTGTTTCTAGATGTGTAAAATGTATAATGATTGATTGATCTGATTTCAGATACTGTTTGTTTGTAGCAGATCTCCAAGCTTTATCTTATTATACAGTACTATGTACCGAATTCAGTTGTTTGATTGCCATATTGAGGTGAATTTATACCGTATTATTGTTACCAGCAAATGTTTGTTGTTACTCTGCTTACAGTCCTTGGTTTTATAGACAGACTATGCCCAATGTGAATCTTATGTCATGTTCTACAGAATATGGCCATATTTCCACAGTCCTTTGCACTAGTATACAGTATTCATATTTACTGTCTTTATTTCCATGAGTGTACAATATGTTGCTATATTGTGTTTACAGTCTGTACTTGCTTTAATGGGCAGTATTGTATTTTCTGTAGCCTATGTTACAGTCCTTATTGTTTATTGCAATTTATGGTTTACATATTTAGTAATATATATTTATGTTACTTTTCAGACCACGGCGATAATAAATACCCTCAACTGGGACACCATAAGTCTGGTTCCTTCCGTGTCCTCTAACCGGGACACACCCCATATCTTTGGCCACTCTAAACCACACCCCCTGGAGCCCCGCCTCCGTCACAGTGGTGAAGGAGGACCCCCCCAGCTGACTTGCTGACAAATCTTTTGACTTGCTGACACATTTTTTGCACTTTACTTTTCATCCAACACTGCACTACACCATGCTTCACTCATCCACACTTACACCACTGATTACTGACTCCACACCCCATAGGATCCTTTTTACAAGATTGTTTGATATTATTTTTGTTGAAATGTTAATGTTCATTAAATGTGGTGAAGGAGGACCCCCCCAGCTGACTTGCTGACACATTGTTTGACTTGCTGACACATTTTTTGCACTGTACTTTTCATCCAACACTGCACTACACCATGCTTCACTCATCCACACTTACACCACTGATTACTGACTCCACACCCCATAGGATCCTTTTTACAAGATTGTTTGATATTATTTTTGTTGAAATGTTAACGTTCATTAAATGTGGTGAAGGAGGACCCCCCAGCTGACTTGCTGACAAATTTTTTGACTTGCTGACACATTTTTTTGCACTTTACTTTTCATCCAACACTGCACTACACCATGCTTCACTCATCCACACTTACACCACTGATTACTGACTCCACACCCCATAGGATCCTTTTTACAAGATTGTTTGATATTATTTTTGTTGAACTGTTAATGTTCATTAAATGTGTTCATTAAAGGTCCGCTGTCCGTTAATTGTCCGCTGTTTTCTCTTAAGGTGACAGTACCCCTTTTGGTGACATAGCCCCTTTAAATAATTAAATAAGAGGCACATTTTATTTCTAATATGGCTGTTGTGAAGCAGAGCCTATTGCACACAGCACAGTGATTACAGAACCAGTGGAGGGCAACAATGCTAAAAGAATAACACAAAAAGCCAAGAGGACTTGTGGTACTAATAGAATGAATCTTCTTTGAGTAGCTACTCTATTGGCCTCTATGTACAGTGTACATGTCATAGACTGTTAGCATTGAAGACCAGATATCTATGCAATGCTCTGTAAGCTTACTCTACTGTAAAAGGTTACATTATGATAATAAATATGATATAAGGTCATCCTAGTTTAGGTGAGTTTGTAGAGGTTACCTCTAGCTCCTGACAAGACTGCTCAAATGAGCATTGAATGGTGGTAGATGTAGCTGGTCCATTTTCCCCACATTTTTTTTATTTTTATTGTTTATGAGACTGCCCATTTCATAACACCCCCCTTGAGCATAGCCAGAATTTTAAACTACTAGAAGGTCGGCCGGCTACGCTACGGATTTGTGGAACACTGCCTGAACTATGGCATTCTACAAACAGGCACAGATCAGACCTACACCTTAACTGACTTGGCATACTGGCTACAGGTGAAATCCCAGGCCAAGCGAATAGCTGGCAGAGCTGCAGCCTTATACAGTCATGAGGCTCCCAAACCAACAAGGAAAGACCAGCATGCTGTCAGACCTACGTCAGTCTTCCTAACTGAGACTGACGACCAAAGCTCCACAACGAGTGATTCACCTTCCCAGCCCCTACACAAACCTAAGCCATACTGTCCTCACTGCGAGAACAAAGATCACTTCCTGAACACTTGCCCAGAATTCAAGAAGCTGAACACAGAACAAGTTGTGAAGTGGATTATGGATGGACATCGATGTTGGAAGTGTGGAAGATTGCACAAGCCTGATGCTTGCACCCTCAAGCGACCCTGTAACACCTGCAGGGAGCAACATTTGACCGTACTGCATGATGCAGTCCAACAGACCCAGAGAGATAGGAACATGTGACCGTCATCCTCTACTCCCTGATGTCAGCATCTCCACATGGAAGGACCTTATGCTTACAACAAAAGGATCCCTACATGGGGCGGCTGATCTCAGCTCACCTGGTGTAGTGGCCTTTCTATCGGTTTTCGACTGTCCATACAGACACTCGGGGGCGGCTATGTTAGAAAGGCCACACTGTGCTACTGACTCTTGATTGACACAATGTCATGGTGACCTTTGCTTATTGTGCTCATTGACTCTTACTTTGATGTTCATGGTGTTGAGACCATCACAGGTGCTACTCATTTCAGTTGTTATATATATCACCTGTCCTGATTGCTTTTAGTTCATTCCAAGTTTGACTCTGCCAGGAGTTGGTCACACTGTTTCTCTCTGTCTCCACCGTGTGCTACAGATTTTCTTTGTTATTTGCCGTGCGTTGATGCACAAAGGTATGTTTATTTTGAACTATTAGTCATTGCACCTGGCTGTCGTTTGTTTCTAGATGTGTAAAATGTATAATGATTGATTGATCTGATTTCAGATACTGTTTGTTTGTAGCAGATCTCCAAGCTTTATCTTATTATACAGTACTATGTACCGAATTCAGTTGTTTGATTGCCATATTGAGGTGAATTTATACCGTATTATTGTTACCAGCAAATGTTTGTTGTTACTCTGCTTACAGTCCTTGGTTTTATAGACAGACTATGCCCAATGTGAATCTTATGTCATGTTCTACAGAATATGGCCATATTTCCACAGTCCTTTGCACTAGTATACAGTATTCATATTTACTGTCTTTATTTCCATGAGTGTACAATATGTTGCTATATTGTGTTTACAGTCTGTACTTGCTTTAATGGGCAGTATTGTATTTTCTGTAGCCTATGTTACAGTCCTTATTGTTTATTGCAATTTATGGTTTACATATTTAGTAATATATATTTATGTTACTTTTCAGACCACGGCGATAATAAATACCCTCAACTGGGACACCATAAGTCTGGTTCCTTCCGTGTCCTCTAACCGGGACACACCCCATATCTTTGGCCACTCTAAACCACACCCCCTGGAGCCCCGCCTCCGTCACAGTGGTGAAGGAGGACCCCCCCAGCTGACTTGCTGACAAATCTTTTGACTTGCTGACACATTTTTTGCACTTTACTTTTCATCCAACACTGCACTACACCATGCTTCACTCATCCACACTTACACCACTGATTACTGACTCCACACCCCATAGGATCCTTTTTACAAGATTGTTTGATATTATTTTTGTTGAAATGTTAATGTTCATTAAATGTGGTGAAGGAGGACCCCCCCAGCTGACTTGCTGACACATTGTTTGACTTGCTGACACATTTTTTGCACTGTACTTTTCATCCAACACTGCACTACACCATGCTTCACTCATCCACACTTACACCACTGATTACTGACTCCACACCCCATAGGATCCTTTTTACAAGATTGTTTGATATTATTTTTGTTGAAATGTTAACGTTCATTAAATGTGGTGAAGGAGGACCCCCCAGCTGACTTGCTGACACATTTTTTGACTTGCTGACACATTTTTTTGCACTTTACTTTTCATCCAACACTGCACTACACCATGCTTCACTCATCCACACTTACACCACTGATTACTGACTACACACCCCATAGGATCCTTTTTACAAGATTGTTTGATATTATTTTTGTTGAACTGTTAATGTTCATTAAATGTGTTCATTAAAGGTCCGCTGTCCGTTAATTGTCTCCACCAGCCGAAGGCTGAGGGGAGAGTATGTTTTCCCCTCCGTCCGTCCGTCCGTGCGTCCGTCCGTCCGTGTGTCCGTGTGTCCGTCCGTGTGTGTGTGTGTCCTCGCAGTTTGTGTGCAGCTAATCTCAGTCGCCGTTGGCCCGGTCGCTGCCAAAGTGAGCACACACATTCCCTGGATGCCAATCTAGAACCTCTGCCCTAAATTTTTCAAATGGGCTTTTTCTAGCGCCACCTAGTGGCCGATGTTCGCAAGACACATTTCTGTGCACTACTCTTACAGATTTTGTCCAAAAATCCTACAAATCGGTAGGCAGTATCTCGACAGTCATGTGATCGACACGGATCTGTCCGATTTTGCATATTCCATCCTGATTGGCTAAGATTGGCTTCCAAAGTTTGTGGGATTGAGCCGTTTTGAACAAAATGCCTCAAATCACAAACGCAAAGTGCAATTATCATGAAATCGCGCACACACGTTACCACTAGGCCGAGGAAGAAATGCCACTTAATTTTTTTTTAATCAGCCTCATGGTGGCGCTATAACAGCCCGATTTGTGGTTTTACCTATAACTCCACCGATCAGTTTCAAACTTTGTAAGCGCACTCCCTAGAGGCTAAGGATAAACCTTTGCCCTGCATTTTTCACATCAGCCTTTTATAGCGCCACCTTTGGGCTGACTTATGTAAAACACATTTTTGGATATTACTCCTTGAGATTTTATCCAAAAATCATGCAAATCGGTACACAGTATCTCTATAGTCATGTGATCAAGTCCGATCCGTCTGATATTTCACATTCCATCCTGATTGGCTAATATTAGCTTCCAAAGTTTGCAGGATTGCTCCGTTTTTGAACAAAATGCCTCAAATCAGCAACGCAGCTTGCGATTACCGTGACATTTGCCACACATATTCCCACTAGGTCAAGGAACAAATGCTACCTTTTTAACATTGTCCTGTTATAGCGCCACCAGCAGGTAGACTTTAGCAAAACTCATTTTTGGAACACAATGCTTGAAATCATGCATGCAGCGTCCGATTGCCATGAAAGATCTAAGGTGAAGAACATATGCCACCCTTTTTACATTGGCCTATTATACAGTAGCACCACCAGGACGCACGGCCTGGTGGAGACCTGTGCTCGGAAGAGCACTGCTTCTAGTTGTCCGCTGTTTTCTCTTAAGGTGACAGTACCCCTTTTGGTGACATAGCCCCTTTAAATAATTAAATAAGAGGCACATTTTATTTCTAATATGGCTGTTGTGAAGCAGAGCCTATTGCACACAGCACAGTGATTACAGAACCAGTGGAGGGCAACAATGCTAAAAGAATAACACAAAAAGCCAAGAGGACTTGTGGTACTAATAGAATGAATCTTCTTTGAGTAGCTACTCTATTGGCCTCTATGTACAGTGTACATGTCATAGACTGTTAGCATTGAAGACCAGATATCTATGCAATGCTCTGTAAGCTTACTCTACTGTAAAAGGTTACATTATGATAATAAATATGATATAAGGTCATCCTAGTTTAGGTGAGTTTGTAGAGGTTACCTCTAGCTCCTGACAAGACTGCTCAAATGAGCATTGAATGGTGGTAGATGTAGCTGGTCCATTTTCCCCACATTTTTTTTATTTTTATTGTATTGTTTATGAGACTGCCCATTTGATAACACCCCCCTTGAGCATAGCCAGAATTTTAAACTACTAGAAGGTCGGCCGGCTACGCTACGGATTTGTGGAACACTGCCTGAACTATGGCATTCTACAAACAGGCACAGATCAGACCTACACCTTAACTGACTTGGCATACTGGCTACAGGTGAAATCCCAGGCCAAGCGAATAGCTGGCAGAGCTGCAGCCTTATACAGTCATGAGGCTCCCAAACCAACAAGGAAAGACCAGCATGCTGTCAGACCTACGTCAGTCTTCCTAACTGAGACTGACGACCAAAGCTCCACAACGAGTGATTCACCTTCCCAGCCCCTACCCAAACCTAAGCCATACTGTCCTCACTGCGAGAAAAAAGATCACTTCCTGAACACTTGCCCAGAATTCAAGAAGCTGAACACAGAACAAGTTGTGAAGTGGATTATGGATGGACATCGATGTTGGAAGTGTGGAAGATTGCACAAGCCTGATGCTTGCACCCTCAAGCGACCCTGTAACACCTGCAAGGAGCAACATTTGACCGTACTGCATGATGCAGTCCAACAGACCCAGAGAGATAGGAACATGTGACCGTCATCCTCTACTCCCTGATGTCAGCATCTCCACATGGAAGGACCTTATGCTTACAACAAAAGGATCCCTACATGGGGCGGCTGATCTCAGCTCACCTGGTGTAGTGGCCTTTCTATCGGTTTTCGACTGTCCATACAGACACTCGGGGGCGGCTATGTTAGAAAGGCCACACTGTGCTACTGACTCTTGATTGACACAATGTCATGGTGACCTTTGCTTATTGTGCTCATTGACTCTTACTTTGATGTTCATGGTGTTGAGACCATCACAGGTGCTACTCATTTCAGGTGTTATATATATCACCTGTCCTGATTGCTTTTAGTTCATTCCAAGTTTGACTCTGCCAGGAGTTGGTCACACTGTTTCTCTCTGTCTCCACCGTGTGCTACAGATTTTCTTTGTTATTTGCCGTGCGTTGATGCACAAAGGTATGTTTATTTTGAACTATTAGTCATTGCACCTGGCTGTCGTTTGTTTCTAGATGTGTAAAATGTATAATGATTGATTGATCTGATTTCAGATACTGTTTGTTTGTAGCAGATCTCCAAGCTTTATCTTATTATACAGTACTATGTACCGAATTCAGTTGTTTGATTGCCATATTGAGGTGAATTTATACCGTATTATTGTTACCAGCAAATGTTTGTTGTTACTCTGCTTACAGTCCTTGGTTTTATAGACAGACTATGCCCAATGTGAATCTTATGTCATGTTCTACAGAATATGGCCATATTTCCACAGTCCTTTGCACTAGTATACAGTATTCATATTTACTGTCTTTATTTCCATGAGTGTACAATATGTTGCTATATTGTGTTTACAGTCTGTACTTGCATTAATGGGCAGTATTGTATTTTCTGTAGCCTATGTTACAGTCCTTATTGTTTATTGCAATTTATGGTTTACATATTTAGTAATATATATTTATGTTACTTTTCAGACCACGGCGATAATAAATACCCTCAACTGGGACACCATAAGTCTGGTTCCTTCCGTGTCCTCTAACCGGGACACACCCCATATCTTTGGCCACTCTAAACCACACCCCCTGGAGCCCCGCCTCCGTCACAGTGGTGAAGGAGGACCCCCCCAGCTGACTTGCTGACAAATCTTTTGACTTGCTGACACATTTTTTGCACTTTACTTTTCATCCAACACTGCACTACACCATGCTTCACTCATCCACACTTACACCACTGATTACTGACTCCACACCCCATAGGATCCTTTTTACAAGATTGTTTGATATTATTTTTGTTGAAATGTTAATGTTCATTAAATGTGGTGAAGGAGGACCCCCCCAGCTGACTTGCTGACACATTGTTTGACTTGCTGACACATTTTTTGCACTGTACTTTTCATCCAACACTGCACTACACCATGCTTCACTCATCCACACTTACACCACTGATTACTGACTCCACACCCCATAGGATCCTTTTTACAAGATTGTTTGATATTATTTTTGTTGAAATGTTAACGTTCATTAAATGTGGTGAAGGAGGACCCCCCAGCTGACTTGCTGACAAATTTTTTGACTTGCTGACACATTTTTTTGCACTTTACTTTTCATCCAACACTGCACTACACCATGCTTCACTCATCCACACTTACACCACTGATTACTGACTCCACACCCCATAGGATCCTTTTTACAAGATTGTTTGATATTATTTTTGTTGAACTGTTAATGTTCATTAAATGTGTTCATTAAAGGTCCGCTGTCCGTTAATTGTCCGCTGTTTTCTCTTAAGGTGACAGTACCCCTTTTGGTGACATAGCCCCTTTAAATAATTAAATAAGAGGCACATTTTATTTCTAATATGGCTGTTGTGAAGCAGAGCCTATTGCACACAGCACAGTGATTACAGAACCAGTGGAGGGCAACAATGCTAAAAGAATAACACAAAAAGCCAAGAGGACTTGTGGTACTAATAGAATGAATCTTCTTTGAGTAGCTACTCTATTGGCCTCTATGTACAGTGTACATGTCATAGACTGTTAGCATTGAAGACCAGATATCTATGCAATGCTCTGTAAGCTTACTCTACTGTAAAAGGTTACATTATGATAATAAATATGATATAAGGTCATCCTAGTTTAGGTGAGTTTGTAGAGGTTACCTCTAGCTCCTGACAAGACTGCTCAAATGAGCATTGAATGGTGGTAGAAAAAAAAATTTAGAGAAAAAAAGGTTTTTGAGAAAAAAAAAGTTTTTTGAGAAAAAAAAAATTGAGAAAAAAAAAATTTTGAGAAAAAAAAAATTTGAGAAAAAAAAATTGGAAAAAAAAATGTTTGAGAAAAAAAAATTGGAAAAAATAATAATAATAATAATAAATAAAACGTATTGGTGATGCGATGACGTGGTCTATACGGATGTTACTGCGATTGAGGTGAAAGAGAAAAGTGGAAAGTTGTGAGCTAACTATTAGCTATTTTTGTGTGTGTGTGTGTGTGTGTGTGTGTGTGTGTGTGTGTGTGTGTGTGTGTGTGTGTGTGTGTGTGTGTGTGTGTGTGTGTGTTCTGGGTACGCCCCCCTCGGTTGAAATTGGATCCGCCGGTCCCATAGCTGGGAATACGAGCCAATGGACGGCGGTCACCATGGCAACGGGGGGCCAATGATAGAGTTATGGGCGGTTTTATACACTCTACCGACATCTGCTCTACCGACATCTGCTCTTGAAGTGGAGGCGAAATGGGCGTGGAAGTGGGATGCGGCTCTAAGAAAAATGTAATAGTAGATAGGTTGCCATACCCTGGCTACTCTAACATCAGCCACACGGTGGTGCTGTGGTAGTGGACTGGAGTATTTCAAGGGGAACCCACACTGGACGCGGAGGCGTCGCGGAGGCGCCGCGTCAAAACATACGGCCCCGTTATTTTCAATGAACTAACCCACACCGGCGGCGTCAGATGCGCGCAGTCGCGGCTCTGCCGCGTCGCCTGCCGCGCCGATACACCACTGTTCTATTTATCCAGCGTTGCCGCGCGTTGAACATGTTCTCCCATGGTTCTCCCCACCGGGGAAATGGATGTACTGTTTGGCAGCGCGCCGCATCCAGTTGGGGTTACCGTGCGGCACTTCATGTGCGTCGATACCGCGGCGCGACGCTGCGCAGCCGTTCGCGTCCAGTGTGTGCTCCCCTAAAGTCAGTTCTCAGTACAATAAATGTCAGGTTTAAATCTAGAAATATGTATTGTTTGTACTCGTAGTAATTTAATAGAAATAGGGCTCACATGCGCCCTACAGTCTTCTGTATAGTGTCACTCTGTATTTTGTGGTTTCTATTGCAAATCACAACTTGATGACATCACACCATTGTACTTTACAATACAAACCCCAAAATCAATCCTCCAGTTCTAGGCAACACAGAAGAGGGGGAACTTTCTTTTATTTCCACACAACTCCTCTAAGGTATATTAATGACATAGTTCAATATTGAAAATGGGTAATGTAGAAATACTCTACAAGTAGAAGTCCGGAATTCAAAATGGACTTGAGTAAAAGTACAAAAGTATTGGTATCAAAATATACTTAAAGTACCAAAATAGCAGATCTACAAGCTCACAACTGAGCTTGTAGATAGTCTATTTTAAAATAGGGCTAAAGTTGTTAATGTAGGCCTATATTTTGTAATATTATAACTGCAAAGTCTAGTACCTAAAGTTTTCAAATTAATGTAGTGGAATATAAGTAGGCTACAATATTTGGATCCAAAATGTAGTGGAGTAGATGTTAAAATGGATAGGTGATGGGTGTGTGTTCCTAGGTGTAATCACCGCAGGGTGTCGACAAAAACACACAGGATGTCCAGAATTATATTTTAATTTCCCTTGTGCATATGGTTCTGAAACAGTAACAAGTAACAACGTAGCATCATAAGTCAATAATCTCACAAATGTTATAATACCAATACTCAGGAAAATAGCATACACCCAGTTGTATCCCAAACAACACACATTATGCATATTAATATTCACCAAATATGCATGCAAGTAAATCAAGAGGTAATATAGGCAGACTTTACATCAAACAAGGTTTCTTTAGGCTGACCAAATAATACAACTGAAAACTAAACTCACCCATGTAATGCACGCACAAACACAGAGGGAAAAATGTGTGGATGTTCACAGTGGCAAACTGGAGGTAACCGGCAACTAACAGATAAACCAGGTGCTGATGATGTGGCTTAATTAGGTCGAGCCGACCTGTAGCAGACAGTTCAAAGGGGCTAGAGACTTTTAGCCTGATTTCAGACTCTATCAGTCCACTCAGAGAGTGGGCGGGTCTATTGGCTGGAGCCAGGCTAAGAGACTTTTTTTCAACAGTAGAAGTAGGCTAAATGTATTGCAAATTGGAAATACTCAAGTAAAGTACCTCAAAATTGTACTTATGTAGGCCTATAGGCGTACTAAAAGTAGCCTACAAAATGTTTGAAAATAGCAGATATACAAACTCACAAAGGGTGCGTTCGGAAATGCGCACTCAACGCACTGGTGTGCCATGTTGTCGTTCGTTTATTCGGTGCACTTGGTGCGTTGTCGTTCGGAAATCCAGTGCGGGGCGCACTGGTGTGTTGAGTGCACGCACTCACTCACCAACCCTACTCAGAAGATGGGGTTTGGCGGTGTGGTGGTGTGGTGCGGTCAGGTGTTCTGATTGTTTGGTTTCATCATACACCAACACGGAGCTTTGTCATCAGCGCGTCATAGCTGGGGGCGGAGTCAAGCGTGGGGGAAATATTTAACAACCCCCATTAGTAGAATGGGGTTTTCCGTGTTTTTCAAATCCGATTTTTTAATAGTATAGCGATGTTTTAATTAATTGCAATGTCTTACATTGATTCCTTGGTTGCCAATGGACAAAAAATGATGCATTTAAAATTAAACAGCATTGGGATTAAATATTGTCTGATATTATTAAGGACTGGTCGCATCATCAAAGACCATGGGTTATCTAGACTATCCGTCTGGTATTAGACACTGTTACATTTTCTACATGATAAATTAAACCTATCATATCAAAAAACGAAAAGCACAATTATTCAATGATGGTTATAGAGCACATTAAATGAATTCCAGTTGTCTACAGCCATTAACAGCTTGTTATCATGCAAGGATTTACACACTGACACGACGCAACACAATCCTATCCTAGTTTCAAACCTGCAGAAAATACTTTTAAACTGGCGTCGATCCTGCCATTCAAAGATCAGGTCTCTATCCTACTCACTACGACGTGTTCTATAAACATCATTGACGACTTAACGACCGTTGTTTTTTGATATTATAGTAAGTTTAATTGATCATATATTGTAATTGTGTCTCTACCAGGTTAAAGACATAATGTAAACTGGTCGGATCAATGCCATGGTTATCTGACTGATTTAATCACCTGGTAAGAGACACACTTTCACATTTTCATGAACATGATTCGATATCAAAAAACAAAGGCCATTAATTCAGCAATGATGTTCATGGAACACGGGAAGGACACAGGAGGAGGATGCCATTGTAAGTGTATTAGGCAATGGGAATGGTTTAATATTGTGGCACGTTTAATTGATCATATCTCATATTAATATTAGTGTCTCTATTGAACACTGCATGTGCAAACATGTTTTTGTAACACAGGGAGTAGAGTAGATGGAGAGAAAAACAGATCTCCGATCTCATCTCATGCTTGGAGATAGCCTACAAAAACGGACAGATCTCCCCATCTCAGTCAGTGCTTGTGTAATTTGCGGGGAATATATTAATCTGACTCTGATTACAAACCACTTTACTCCGACTTCTATGTCCTATATGCCAGGGAGAACATAACCCAATTGCGAGCTTGTTGATTTTTGGCACTGCATAGATTGGCAATTTGGTGTCGTAGACTGAATATGTGGTCAACGTAAAGAGTAAAATTGGGTCCCGTTTTATTCCAGAGGTTTTGAAGAGGCAGGAGGAGTAGTTTAGACGAGGTGGCGAGCTACAGTAGCTCCCGTAGAGCACATCGGTGCGTTAGCCAGTCATTCATAATAGGCTTGTTATCTTAGGGGGTCATTACATGAGGTCGATTTTTTTGTAGACGATAGTTTTTACTATTGATTCGGCCATTTTGACACACGGAGACGCGGTTTCATGACCCTAACCGATACTTTTCGGAATTCGGCTCTGAAAGTGCATTTCTGCGGTTTCGCATTGGTTTCGCACCGGTGTAATATAGGAAATCGGCGGCGAGGGAGAGTGCGATGATGTCATAGCCCCCTGCTCCCCCTCCCCTGCTGCATACAGTGTCAGTCTGTCATACTAACCGAAAATGTATTATTATTATTTGTGTTGTTGTAGGCCTAATTAAAACCCAGAAAATAGCCACAACTGAACACATAGTGATCTATTAGCCCAAACCTCATTTGGAAAATATCAGGAGTAGGCTAGCCTATATGAAAGCCTTTTAAAAATGTTTATAGCCTACAATTGGAATCCTTCTCCAAACCAATCAATTACAACTGCCAGCAAAAGACGTAAAGATTGTAGGTCCGATCAATTTAGTATTTAGCGCAGCTGGCTACTATACAGCTCGTTTGACAGGAGTCGCAAGCCCACTAGGCTACCAACAGCTCTCCTCTCATCAAAGTTACTTTAAACCAGTATTCCATTCTCAGCCAACTAATTATTAAATCCATTTATTTCCGAGTTTCCAAGAGACCGACCATTTAATGATTATTAAAGCCCATAGTTGTGCGTCCCTCTCTGCCTTCATGTGCCGATCCATCCACTTGCAGTGCAGCCGTGCGCTGTTCTGATTGACAGCGAGGAGCTGTAAACTGTACACTTTATCATGTAACATTTATGGTATTCCAGGCAATAATGCATTCCCCTTGTTTTTACCTAAAAACTGGATTAATTCTTCAAAATGTGGACTACATCACGTCACAGATGCAGCGCACTCAAGGTAATTATTGTGACTTATCCAGATGCTTTGCAATTAGGCTACTCACACGAGTAATGAATATGCTGACAGACAGACAGACAGATAAAAGAAACTGCTCATATCACAAAAAAACGTCCTCCTATCGCTCCTAACTTTTACTGTCCAGTCAGAGTCCACGAATAGGCCACTCGCTCATAATGTCACAAAAAAAAAGAAAGAAATTCCTCCTCCTCCTCCTCCGGCGCTGCTGGCCGCCAGCAGCGTCAGTTCTGCAAATGCAAAGGTATGGCAACATGGCTGTTGTCTTGCACGTGTGAAGGCATGCATGCAATACACCAGTCATGTTGCCAATACTTAGCAACAGGCATGATGAATTTATTTTAAGAAGTACATTTTATTATTTCCCCTTGTAATCAAGGTATGGTAGACTACCATACCCATATGTGCCTCTGTAGGCTACTGCGTTCGCTGCCTCGCAGCATGTTGCGTTATAGGTCTACTTCTGTGTTGCAGATAGAAGACAGAACTCACTTTATATAGCCCATCCCTGTAGATAATGTCCAGAAATATGCTCCATAGGCTATAAATGTTCCGAACTTCATCTTCCAGGTGACTTTTGTTGGTGTTTCACTTCACCTCGCTAAAAACCTCCTTTTGCGGGACTCATTGAATATGCGAACAGAAGATAATAATATGGATTTGGGAGCATAGCCTAATTACAAAGCATGTCTCATTAAAAACAATATATATTTTATAGTTGAAGGGTAAATACACAGTATAGGCCTATGTAGGCTGGGAACATGACACATTTTGCTTGAATTCATGCGTTGTCAACTTGTCGTATAAACACAGAAAAACGAACCAACAACCAGGTGTAAACGCGACGTTTTTTGGGTAATAAACCCAAAACGAGACCGGCAGCGTTTCCAATCGTCCTGGTATAAAGACCCCCTTAATAAGTGAACTTTCCGACTGTGGTCAACGTAAAGAGTAAAATTGGGTCCCGTTCAGAGGTTTTGAAGAGGCAGGAGTAGTTTAGACGAGGTGGCGAGCTACATTAGCTCCGTAGAGCACAGCGGTGCGTTAGCCAGTCATTCATAATAGGCTTGTTATCTATCTATAAATGCGACAAATCTCTGTCTGTTTGTTTGTAATCCGCGTATCTCGAGAACCGTTCGTCCCACCGGCTTCAGATTCGGCACGCGCGTTCCCCGCCGCCGCGCGGAGTGCAGTGCCGGGCCTCGACCCGACCCGACTCGCGGTTTTCCGAAACCGGCGCGAAACGTTCGGAATCTCCTTATGCGGAGCTGATTGTTGACATCAGGCTGTTCCGGAGGAAATCGGCGCAAGCGCTGAGTCATTGTGACATCACTTCATAAAAGGCTCTGACATCACGTACGCCACATGAGTCAACACAAAATCTCTGTGAATGTGTATGTATGTATGTAATCCGCGTATCTCGAGAACCCTTCTTCCCACCGGCACGCGCGTTCTCCAGATATGGGCATAAAGTCTGACATCAGAGTTTTCCGCAACCGGTACTGTGTGTCCAGAGATCTTCATATATGGGCATAAGTGGACAAAGACAAACAGATGGTCAAAACGGGTCCTATGACAACAGGTATATTGGGGTTTGCATTAAAGGGTGGGGCATTCATGGGGTTTGCATTAAAGGGTGGGGCATTCATTCCCTATTTCAAATTCGGCACGTGCGTTCCCCACCGCAGCAGGTAGTGCAGTGCTCGGCCTCGACCCGACCCGATACACGATTTTCTGGAACCAGCACGAAAGGTTCGGATTCTGATGTCTGACATCAGGATTTTCCGGAACTGGCACTGTGTCTGCATAGATCTCCATATATGGGCATAAAATGGATGCAGACAGACAAATACAGATATCTCCATATATGGGCATAAATGGACACAGGCAAACAGATGGTCAAAGATCTCCATATATGGGCATAAAGTGGACGCAGACAGACAGATACAGATATCTCCATATATGGGCATAAATGGACACAGGCAAACAGATGGTCAAAACGGGTCCTATGACAACAGGTATAATGGGGTTTGCATTAAGTTTGTCTCCTCCTCCATCTGTTTGTCTGTGTCCCTTTATTCCCATTATGGAGATCTCTGTATCTGTCTGTGCCTCCGACTGTTTTGCAGACACAGTGCCGGTTCCCCCTTTAATGCAAACCCCATTATACCTGTTGTCATAGGACCCGTTTTGACCATCTGTTTGAAAAAGCGACAGAAATCTCATATATGGGCATAAAATGGACGCAGATAAAAAGATATCTCCATATATGGCATATATGGGCATACAATGGATGCAGAATCACAAAGATCTCCATATACGGGCATAAAAGGGACACAGACAGACAGATACAGAGATCTCCATATATGGGCATAAAATGGACGCAGATAGACAGATATCTCCATATATGGGCATATATGGGCATAAAATGGACCCAGAACTATAACTGCAGTGATCTCCATATATGGACATAAAATGGACACCGACAGACAGACAGATACAGATATCTCCATATATGGGCATAAATGGACACAGGCAGACAAATGGTCAAAACGGGTCCTATGAAAACAGGTATAATGGGGTTTGCATTAAAGGGCGGGGCATTCATTCCCTATTTACATTGTTCCGAGTTGGCCAGGTCGCCGACTAGACGCTGGGCCGCCCGAAGGGCGGCCCAGCTTCTAGTCTTAATAATAAGTGAACTTTCCGACGGAAAGTGAACCAGTTAGTGAACGATTGCGTTCCAGAAGTCCTCCTGATGGATTTTTCTTGGCTGTCGAGTGTTTTATCGTCCAGAAAATCGCTCTGAACGTGATTTAAACGATAGTATACTGTATACGCTGTATTAAGTCAATGGGGAAAGGCGCTCTATTTTCCCCCACGCTCAAAGCGGATGTGACGTTTATGGGCGTTCCTTTCTAGCTCCGTGTTGGTGTATGGCCATGTCTCGAGCTTAACTCTTTGGTCTCGAGCTCTCTTCAGCTGTGAACAATGAAGGAAATTATCGCAAAATGCACCGTTTGCGGCTTAATTGGTCGTTTGGACATAATTTCACACACGTCAACTTGTAAACCAAAAGAAGGTAGGAAAATGTTATGAATTACATTATCTTTAAAGCAATGTTAACGTGCATTTACTGTCAATAGAACCTTTTGGTTGTTAGAGAAAGCTAAGCTAGTTCACACACACACACACACACACACACACACACACACACACACACACACACACACACACACACACACACACACACACACACACACACACACACACACACACACACACACACACACACACACACACACACACACACACACACACACACAACTAAATGCTCGCTTTGGCTAGCTAATACAACAGTTCTATTGACAGTCTACTAGCCTGTAAAGTGGTGACATACGTGGTGAGAATGAAACCTATAATGTTTTAATTCTTATAGGCTAAATTACTAACGTCTAGTTGATGAAATTAAACCATTGGTTTCAAAGTATGTTCCGGGGACCTCCAGGGTTCCTTGAGGGAGTTCCAAGAGGTCCTCAGCTAAATGATAGTTAGGATTAGGAACCAAATGGACCCTTATGGTCTGTAACTCTCTATAACTTAATAGTGTTAACTAGTCATCCTGCTGGAATACTTTGGTTCTGTTTGACTCTTAAAATGCACCCCTAACCTTTTATTTTATTCATTTCACTTGTTTTAGAGCCAGAAGACTCGAGTCAACCTGGAGGATCCCAGGCCAGTCCATTAACTGGACCAGGAGAGACCAGAGGCCATGGACTAGTTAGACCAGGAGGGTCACAGACTGTGGAGTCAAGTCAGCCTGTGTCCAGTCAACAACAGCCAAATGATGACGACAAGTTCATCTGGACACATTCTGCCATCCTAATCCTCATATCGCTATATGAGGAGCACAGGGAGAAGTTTCCATAATCAGACGCAAGTTTGACTCTTCATCATCCCTCGCGCATGTGCAGAATCAGACGCAACTTGCACTGTCAGAACCGGTCAGAACCAGTCTGGTCAGAACCTTGCAGATCCCTCCCGCAGATGCAATTTTGCATTTGTTGAGCAGACAACGGTAGGCCTAATAGCTGGCGTATTTTTGTGAAGTTATTCTTTAAGTCTTGCAGTAATGCAGTAAGATGGCGACAGCAGACCCAATTAGGCCTATATTGTATTTACTATTTATCTAGTGCACCAATGGAGAAACTTTGGCAATTGTCGCGATGCATGTGATGACAGGATCAAGGGGGGATCTTTTTATTTTATTTTATTCATTTCACTTGTTTTAGAGCCAGAAGACTCCAGTCAACCTGGAGAATCCTAGGCCAGTCCATTAACTGGACCAGGAGAGACCAGAGGCCAGGGACCAGTTAGACCAGGAGGGTCACAGACTGTGGAGTCAAGTCAGCCCGGAGGGTCACAGTCAGAGTCCAGTCAACAACAGCCAAATGATGACGACAAGTTCATCTGGACACATTCTGCCATCCTGGAGAAGTTTCCAGAATCAGACGCAACATGGGCTTGTAGTTTGACTCTTGCATCATCCCTCGCGCATGTGCAGAATCAGACGCAACTTGCGCTGTCAGAACCAGTCTGGTCAGAACCTTGCAGATCCCTCCCGCAGGTGCAATTTTGCATTTGTTGAGCAGACAACGGTAGGCCTAATAGCTGACTATTTTTGTGAAGTTATTCTTTAAAGTCTTGCAGTAAGATGGCGACAGCAGACCCAATTAGGCCTATATTGTATTTACTATTTATCTAGTGCACCAGAAAATGGAGAAACTTTGGCAATTGTCGCGATGCTCGTGATGACAGGATCAAGGGGGGATATTTTTATTTTATTTTATTCATTTCACTTGTTTTAGAGCCAGGAGACTCCAGTCAACCTGGAGAATCCTAGGCCAGTCCATTAACTGGACCAGGAGAGACCAGAGGCCAGGGACCAGTTAGACCAGGAGGGTCACAGACTGTGGAGTCAAGTCAGCCCGGAGGGTCACAGTCAGAGTCCTGTCAACAACAGCCAAATGATGACGACAAGTTCATCTGGACACATTCTGCCATCCTGGAGAAGTTTCCAGAATCAGACGCAACATGGGCTTGTAGTTTGACTCTTGCATCATCCCTCGCGCATGTGCAGAATCAGACGCAACTTGCGCTGTCAGAACCAGTCTGGTCAGAACCTTGCAGATCCCTCCCGCAGGTGCAATTTTGCATTTGTTGAGCAGACAACGGTAGGCCTAATAGCTGACTATTTTTGTGAAGTTATTCTTTAAGTCTTGCAGTAAGATGGCGACAGCAGACCCAATTAGGCCTATATTGTATTTACTATTTATCTAGTGCACCAGAAAATGGAGAAACTTTGGCAATTGTCGCGATGCTCGTGATGACAGGATCAAGGGGGGATCTTTTTATTTTATTTTATTCATTTCACTTGTTTTAGAGCCAGAAGACTCCAGTCAACCTGGAGAATCCTAGGCCAGTCCATTAACTGGACCAGGAGAGACCAGAGGCCAGGGACCAGTTAGACCAGGAGGGTCACAGACTGTGGAGTCAAGTCAGCCCGGAGGGTCACAGTCAGAGTCCAGTCAACAACAGCCAAATGATGACGACAAGTTCATCTGGACACATTCTGCCATCCTGGAGAAGTTTCCAGAATCAGACGCAACATGGGCTTGTAGTTTGACTCTTGCATCATCCCTCGCGCATGTGCAGAATCAGACGCAACTTGCGCTGTCAGAACCAGTCTGGTCAGAACCTTGCAGATCCCTCCCGCAGGTGCAATTTTGCATTCGTTGAGCAGACAACGGTAGGCCTAATAGCTGATGTATTTTTGTGAAGTTATTATTTAAGAGTCTTGCAGTAAGATGGCGACAGCAGACCCAATTAGGCCTATATTGTATTTGTCTAGTGCACCAGAAAATGGAGAAACTTTGGCAATTGTCGCGATGCTCGTGATGACAGGATTAAGGGGGGAATAAGATTGTGTTTTACTGATTACTGACTCCACACCCCATAGGATCCTTAGATTATGTTATTTTGTTTTATACGATGCCAAAGAAGGCATAACTACTAACTACTAAAAAGTGCCTTAAAAGGACTTATTACTCATGACTAATAGTCATTACAAGTACCTACTCATGAACATGGCCTGAGCCAGTTGTGACAAATGCTATTTGTCATGATGGGGATGCATTTTTAAACTGTTTCAGAATGGTATTAATACTCAGTCTATTTACATATTTTGAGTGAAATACCCTTTAAAGTTCAGGCTTCAAATCCTAGTGGTTAGGGTTTAACCTACAGTACAGTATGGGTTTTGATCTATGGCTTTTAATCTATTTGGCTTATGATCTGCGGGTGCACCTCCGTAGATAACTCTTTTTACCTCATATTTATCCTATTGTAAATATAATTTGAAAATGTATGGTAAGCATTTTAAATTATGAATTAATAATCCATGAACTGTTATACCCAAATACAGCATGAAATTAATTCACAATCTTCAAATCCAATAAACTTCAATCCCTTGGCTCGTCAGTCATCAATAAACCCAATGGGTACTGTATATGTGTGAGTCTACTGATAGTCCAACTGCACTGTGAAGTGCAGTGTTAAGGGAGGTGGTTGGTTTCAGTTCTGTGTTCAGTTCTATCCGTTCAGTACTGTGCGAGTTCAGTTCTGTCCTAGTACTACCACACTGGCAGAACCACAGTATCCAGAGTCAGTCTCCAAGGGAAAAAACAAAAAGATGATCTTCCCATGCAATCCCTCGAATCCTGGGTTTGTAGCTCGCCACCCTTGGTAGACCTAGGGACTAGGGTGGCTTGCACCAACACGGTTTAAGCCTTAAACTGGTTTAAATCAAGGTTTATCTTTTAATCAGCTTGCACCAAACCTTAAACCTAGTTTTCATTAATCAGGTTTAGTTTCAAACCATCCTTTTAATCTTGGTTTGAATTTTCACTGTAAACCTTGATTACTGTTAATCCTGTTGCACCACTACTTTAAACTTTGATTTAAACATCAATAAGGGATTAATTTGAAACTTGCTGCAGAGGTGGTTTAAATGCAAACATGCCATTGACATGAATGGGGGTCCCCCTCCTGCATGTGAGGGAAGCCTCACAACAAGCCCTGCAGGCTTGCAACTGTAAACTGCGGACAGCGTTTCACAGCAGAAAACAAACATCTCATCATATTGTTGTCTTCAATACATCCTTGTAGTACTGTACATCGGCTATTTTAAATTAGCGAACATTTAAATATTTACAGGGACATAATACAGACATTTGTCATGGAAGCTTGTGGACTTCCCAAGCAACATGGAGACGTTTTAATTTTCGAAATCGCTTCATAACTGACTCAAATGTGAATGTGATCAAAACTGGTGTCTTTTCTTGCTTCCATATATAGCCGCGCATCACCTTGCCGCACCGCACCGCACTATAGCGTCACCGTCGTATGACGGAGCGTTATATATATATTTTTGTTTTTGTTTTGTTTTGGCTGCAGGCGCTCTTCTTAACATTGGCCTGCCCACATTCTCCTAGAAGTGAATAAAAGAGTAACGCTAATGATATTAGGCTCAAGAGAATAGCATATTGCAGTTTGTTTACATCGAATCCAAGATGGAGGACATTTAATCCATGAATTAATCAGTTTATGGTTTTAATCACAGGTTAAGGGTTTAATCACAGATTTATTAAGCAATGCTTAAATTTAAGTGGTGCAACGCACCTCGATTTAAAATAAAACCTAGATCAACAAACCCTTGATTAACCCTAAACTAAGATTTATTTAATCCCTCTTGGTGCAAGCCGCCCCTAGTCTCATCCAGGAATAAAACCTGACCTGTATGCAAGCATGCCGGTCAGGACCACATGAAAAACTAAAATGAGCAGGTATTCAAAACAGGTGTCTTTCAATTAACAAAAATAAAATGCAATCTTTTTACAAACTTCTTATAATGTGAAAATACAATACAATAGTCTCATCAAAATAAAACACGCATTGTATAAAGGTTCTCTCACCAATGGCATCCAAATAAAGTGCTCCTCAACACCAGGACAGGTGATGCAGACAGGGCAACCACCAGCACACACTAGGAAATGAAAATGAAAATAACGCTCACTCAGCAGCCTATTTTATCATACCACAAGGCCAAATATATGCAAAAACAAAATAAAAGCAGCACACAACTGGTGAAATAAAATAATCAAGTTGCATTTTCAGTGCAAAATGTCTCATGTAGTCAACCAGGTAGATGAGCTTGAAACAGTCAGCTAGCAACTAGCCAAACATTTGTGCCAAGATCGAAGGCATAGTGCTGACTTCAAAGGCTTAACCAATTAGCTGCTAACCACTGCTAACCCTCATGGCTGTTCAGTTGTAGCCAACAAAGTTTGTAGCAACTCACCAAAGTAATTGGAAATAAACTCTCAGCCCTCTCTGGAACGCTGAGGTGGTGGCAAGGTGTGTGTGTGGGTTGTCTGAGTGGCTTCTATATTTATTTCTGGTCAAGTTATCAATCAATTGGGCTCTGACTCAGCATGTGTCTCTCTCCTGTAGTGCAGGAGGGTTCTGTGAGAATGGGGATACACTGCAGTGTAGGGACAGAAAAGGGCGGGCAAAGGTGAGGGGTGTTGTTTGATTGGAGGGGATTAATTAGTCAGTCTTGACTTACTGGGGAATTCACCTGTCAGTCTTCACAGGATAAATCAGTTAGGTAGACTTGCTCCTCTTCATACTTCAGACATATATCCTTATTCATTAGTTAATCAAGTCACTGGTAACCAGGCTACATGACCTGTGTTACACTTGCAGGGCAGTATTAGGATGATACCCACTCATTATAAAAGTAAAAAATAGAGCACACTTAAAGAAAGCAATCCGACATGCCCCCTCAGTCAGCTGGCCCAGGGACAGTCTGTGCACAAACAGAAGCACAACTACCAAATGGAAAACATTATGGCCAAAGACCTGTCTATACTTCAACCGAAATGTTCGGTGAGTTGTTTTCTGACGTGTAAATTTCCGAACTCTCATTCGGTCTAATGCTTTTCAGAAGTCCGGAGGGACATAATTGCATGGTTGAAAAGGACCTTTTGACTGAAATCTTCGGTTTCGGTCGAAGTATGGAAAGCCCTTAAACCAGATTATATTAAGAAAACAAAAAGAAAGCTACCTAACATACTGGAAAGAGACAACCCAAAACCAAAGCAAAATAGAATGCTATCTAGCACTTAAAAGAGAATATACATTAGCAGAATATCTGAGCACAGTAAACGATCAAATACAGTAAACTTTTTTTTCTTTTTTTCAATTGATTACTCACTTGACTTGAGTTCAATTTCTAAGACAAAAATTTGATTATAGTAAATTTGCCCACATTGATTCTGGATGGGGACCCAAATGCATGGCACTGGATGGGGAAACCATCAGGGTAAATTTACTATAATGATTTTTTTGTCTTAGGAATGCGACAAAAAACAAAAAAAATATTAGTCTCCATGGCGTAAGTAATCAATAGTGAACTACTCCTTTAAAATGTGATTTTTAAGAAGGTGACTCTACTGGTAGCAGAAATAGTCTAGTAAATCTAGGGAAAAAAATACACTCAGGTTGGACAAAATGTTATTATTTAGTTTTTCAACTGATTCTGTTAGGAAATTAGGTCTGCTAGCCAGGATAAAAAATCTACCATGATCTGCTCACTGCAAATACCCACAGTGGCCAAATCAAGTTAGGCTCCCATCGACTTTCTATACAGGAGGAAAATACCCAGAAAAAAAATCTGCTTTAAGTAGGATGTGAGGGGTCTAACTAGGGGTTTGTCATGATGCTGAATCCATTGCAAGCATTTGTTTTGCACAAAAAATATTCCTTGGGCTAAAAATGGCCCCAGAAAATGATGGTTTAGTGATGAAAAGTGATGAGTCATCAAAAAAAGCATCTTTTGTTGGCGTTTTCTGGGGCCAATGAATGTTTTTTTTTGTGCAAAACAAATGCTTGCAATGGATTCAGCATCATGACAAACCCCTAGTTAGACCCCTCACATCCTACTTAAAGCAGATTTTTTTCTGGGTATTTTTCTCCTGTATCCACAAGTTTCCGCGGGAGTTTACTGGAGACTATCGGGACCAAACTTCCGGGTTTAACAGCAGACATACAAGCTCACGTCACGTCGCAGATGCAACCCGTTGTGAGCTTGTAAATCGGCGCCGGAAGCTCGGTGCAGACGTCTGCGCAATGCACTATGGGGCGTTGGAAACTCGTGGATAGAAAGTCGATGGGAGCCCAACTTGATTTGGCCACTGTGGGTATTTGCAGTGAGCAGATCATGGTAGATTTTTTATCCTGGCTAGTAGACCTAAAACAGAATCAGTTGAAAAACGAAATAATACAATTTTGTCCAACCTCTGCCTTAATTTTACCTGACTAAAATGAATATGGCAATACGCTCTATGCACATATGCAGCAGCCATAGGTCTATATTGCACAGAAATGACTTCCTTCACAGGTCTTGCCAGTCCCTCACTCTCTCGCACACGCACACGCACGCGCACGCACACACACACACACACACACACACACACACACACACACACACACACACACACACACACACACACACACACACCCTAATCCACGAGTTTCCTACGCCCCATAGTGCATTGCGCAAACGTCTGCATCGATCTTCCGCCGCCGATTTACAATCTCACAACGGGTTGCATCTGCGACGCGACGTGAGCTTGTATGTCTGCTGTTAAACCCGGAAGTTTGGTCCTGATAGTCTCCAGTAAACTCCCGCGGAAACTTGTGGATACAGCCTTCATTAATTAGTATGATTGGTAAGAGGAGACCTGAAGGAAGTAAGGAAGAGATATGGCTGCTGTGAAGCAGAGCCTATTGCACACTGCACAGTGATTACAGCACCAGTGGAGGGCACTGGGGCAACAATGCTAAAGGAATAACAAAAAAAGCCAAGAGGGCTTGTTGTGGGCTCGCCTGGAAGGCGAGCACACGTATGTTATCTTCATTATTTATTGTGGGCTCGCCTAGAAGGCGAGCACACGTATGTTATCTTCATTATTTATAGTCAGTCAGTATCTCCTCAAAACTTTGGCGCGATTCAACTCCTACACACTTACACCTTTCAACACCATTCAAATGGTTGTGTGTTCAGCTTACTGTGGACATGTGTGCTTGTATTTTTCATTTTGAAATGTTTTGTAGTTTTAGAGAAATTTAACTTTAAAAGAATCAAGTTTTAGGATTGATCCCGGGCGATGGGATGTAAATCCCATAGCCATATATCCTAGAGCCCGCAGGGACAGTCAGACATATTAGTGGTTGTTGTTGGTTGTCAGGGAGATATCAAAACCAATGCATTTCCAAGTCAGATCCACAAACGCAATAAAAGCCATGCTCCACTCCTCAGTCTGGAGTGGCCACATAGAAGAACGCCTTGGTTATAGACATAGTGGAGGACAGATGTGATCTGGGATTGTTAGCCTACAGTATATGCACTCAATATACTCCACTACAATTGCATTTGACAGTTGCTGGTTCCCAAACGCAGAATCAAAAATGTAGATCTAGAACACATAGAATATGTACAGTACAGTAAGGTTCAGTAGAGTACAGTAAAAGTACAGTAAGGTTCAGTAGAGTACAGTAAAGTACAGTAAGGAACAGAAAGGTACAGTACAGTAAGGTACAGTAGAGTATAGTACAGTAAGGTACAGTAGAGTATAGTACAGTAAGGTACAGTAGAGTACAGTAGAGTACAGTAAGGTACAGTAGAGTATAGTACAGTAAGGTACAGTAGAGTACAGTAGAGTACAGTAAGGTACAGTAGAGTACAGTAAAGTACAGTATAGTAAGGTACAGTAGAGTACAGTACAGTAAGGTACAGTACGGCACAGTAGAGTACAGTACAGTATAGTACAGTAAGGTACAGTACAGTAAGGTACAGTAGAGTACAGTAAAGTACAGTACAGTAAGGTACAGTAGAGTACAGTAAAGTACAGTAAGGTACAGTACAGTAGAGTAGAGTAAAGTACAGTACAGTAAGGTACAGTAAGTTACAGTAGAGTACAGTAAAGTACAGTAAGGTACAGCAGAGTACAGTACTGTAAGGTACAGTACAGTACAGTAGTGTACAGTAAGGTACAGTACAGTAAGGTACAGTACATTGCAGGAAGGTGCAGTACAGTATAGTAAGGTACAGTACAATACTGTAAGGTACTGTACAGTACAGTGCAGTAAGGTACAGTACGTTTCAGTAAAGTACAGTAATGTACAGTACGGGACAGTAAGGTACAGTACAGTAAAGTACCGTAAGGTAAAGTACAGTAAGGTACGGTACAAATCGGTACGGTACAATACGGTATGGTACAGTAAGGTATGATACAGTACAGTACAGTACAGTACAGTACAAGTACAGTACAGTACAGTACAGTACAGTACAGTACAATAAGGTAAAGTACCATAAGGTACCGTCCACATTATGTTTTAATTTTATTTTGATTTAATTGTCCATAACGTTAAGTTCATGTAATAACACTGCTTGTCTACATTGTATTTTCATTACCATTTTACGTCAGTAAAATGAAAGAGAGCATTGCCTGGGACCTTGACACTTTTTACTATTATTTTTTTGGTTGGAAGTGAGCCCACACTGTTTCGAAGGAACAGTATTTCTAGTTTATTTATCTATCAGTCAGTCAGTATCTCCTCAAAACTTTGGCGCGATTCATCTCCTAAACGCTTACACCTTTCAACACCATTCAAATGGTTATGTGTTCAGCTTACTGAGGACACGTGTGCTTGTATTCTTCTTTTTGAAATCTAACATATAATTAGAGAGGTCAGTCAGTAGGTCAGTCAGTAGGTCAGTCAGTCAGTAAATGCATTTCCACCTTTATCTATTCACTCGCTTCAGCAACTGATCCCAAATTTCACATGGCATTGGCCATTAGCATTATACAGACGGTGACGGAGCCCGAATTTAATTTTTCCCAAATTCAAGCTATTTCTTAGCGTTTCTTCACCACTTCTGTTCAACTCTTACAGCCTGTTGTCAGGGTTACGGTCCATTCCTCCAGGCCATGGGATCTGTAGCCCCACACACACCTCTCTCACAGTTAGGAATGTTGCAGTAACGAGACACACGCTCTCTCTCTCTCTCTCTCTCTCTCTCTCTCTCTCTCTCTCTCTCTCTCTTTCTCTCTTTCTATGCATGGGTCACGCATGCACCAAGTGCGTTTGATGTGTGTCTCATCTTCCAACGGGTATGGAAAAACTATGTGGAGCAAGCGCATACATCCCCATACTTCTATTCACCTAATTTTGCTGTTAAATCATTTGTATCCATCATAAATATACACTCCTCCATGGGCTGCTACTTACATTATGATGCTCCTACATATTCTCACGCATGCACCAGTTACAGTTACTTTCCCCATAACCCACACTCTGCATTTATTTTGGAGCACATATCTTCGAACGGGTAAGGTCTAGTGTTTTGTAGTTTTAGAGAAATTTAACCTAGAAAAGAAGAAAGTTTAAGGATCCTGATTGGTTGTGATATGTCCCTGGCAACCGGTGGCAACCAGTGGAATGGCGGACTGTCCCTTCAGGCTATAGAATTTAAGGATTTTACTGTAGGTCCCAGTGGCCTGAGGGGACAGTCAGCCATTGTGTTGGTTGTTGTTGGTTGTCAGGGAGATCAGTTGACAGGCTTTTCAATAAGGTACAGTCGAGTACAGTAGAGTACATAAAAGTACAGTACAGTAAGGTACAGTAAGGTAGTCAGGTACAGTAGAGTACAGTACAGTAAGGTATAAGTAAGGTACAGTAGAGTACATTAAAGTACAGTACAGTAAGGTACAGTAGAGTACATTAAAGTACAGTACAGTAAGACAGACACATAACTAATTGAGGAGAGGCTCTATGGGTTGTATGTGTAATCTTTTTGTCTGTTCTGTTTTTGAGTTTCTTTTTTTTTGTTTTGTTGTTAAGTGTTTATATGTATGCAGCTGTGGCTCTGTCTCCAAGACAAATTTCTCCCCTGGGAGACAAATAAAATTGAACCTTGAACCTTGAACCTTGTACAGTACAGTACAGTAAGGTACAGTAAAGTGCAGTAGAGTACAGTACAGTAAGTTACAGTACAGTAAGGAACAGTAGTGTACAGTTAAGTACAGTACAGTAAGGTACAGTAGAGTACAGCGAAGTACAGTACAGTAAGGTACAGTAAGGTACAGTAAGGTACAGTACTGTACATACATACACAGGGTATATAGTTGGGTCGAAAATGGCAGTTCCGTGACCGTGGAGAGCAAAGGTCCGTTTCTCAATGGATTTGTCATCTAGGAGGGTTATTAAACAAATTTGGCCGGGGTGTCTTTTTTAAAATGGCTGGGAAAATGTTTGACAGCTAGGGTAATTTTCAGTCTCATTCACTTGCTATACACTATAAGGGCAAAAATTACTCCCAAAAAATCTGCTTTAAGTGGGATGTGAGGGGTCAAACTAGGGGTTTTTAATTATTCTGAATCCATTGCAAGCATTTGTTTTGCATGAAAAACATTCCTTGGGTTAAAAACGGACCCCAAAAGACTGTGAAAATTGATGACTCATCACTAAACCATCGTATTGTGGGGCCATTTCTTGCCCAAGGAATGTTTTTCATGCCAAACAAATGCTTGCAATGGATTCAGAATAATTAAAAATAGGGATGTCCCGATACCACTTTTTTGCTGACCGAGTACAAGTACAAGTACTTCATTTTGAGTACTCGCCGATACCGAGTACCGATACGAGTACAAAATGTCTTTAAATTACGTTTTCTTTTTTTGTTTTTTTTTATCAGATGTTCCTCACTTTCTGGCTGTATATAACACATTAAATTGCATTGCTTTCCCAGAACATGGCACAACTGCCACACATTTCACCTTTTATTTCAGGTTTAGCCCATGGAAATTCCTGTACTGTGCATGATCTTCTAGATCTGCTATGCTCAAACATTTTGTATTTTTACTTTTGATACTTTAAGAGAGAGAGAGAAAGGCGAAGTGGCGGAACACACAGGGTACTCGGGCGCTTTGTGAGCAGTATCGGACGAGTACCTGTTTTGCTCATATCTTCGCAACCGTTGCCCCGATCCATGCCAATTCACACATGACCCTCTACTAGCGCCACCATGAGGCCTAGTACACAGTATGTCTACACTCATGTCATCAACATGGATCTGTCTCATAGCGCTACCATCAGGCCTATTTCTTCAAACACATTTTTGGACACTGCTCCTACAGATTTTGCCCTAAAATCCACAACTCGGTACACAGTATGTCTGCACTCTTCTCATCAATATGGATCTGTCCCATATAGCGCCACCAACAGGCCAATTTCTTCAAACACATTTTTGGACGCTGCTCCTACACATTTTTGCCCTAAAATCACACTGCGACCTGACGGTCGCTTATCTCCCTAGGGAGTCTTACTGGTATGTATTTGCCCCCCCCACCCTCTTTATCTTGTTATTGTTGAGCACTTTGTAACCCTGTTTTTTAATTAATCGTCCATGATCTAACCTTGATCTCTTAATTCTTCTTTCATCAATTTCCTATTTTTCCCCAGTGCATGACAACCTTGAGGTGAAAGAAATGGGGTGGCATGGTGGGTGTGTACGAGCAGCAGGTATGTACGTGAGGTTAGACATAAGTTGCAAAAAAACGCACAGTGCCACTTGAAATTTTAGATTATGTTTGTTTTAAATGATCAATCTGCTGTGTTCCAGATCGGGTGTTGACGTCTGCTCCTCCAAACAACCGGTTCACCCACGACAGCAAGAAGAATGTAAATAGTTCCTCACCTAGTTATTGGTGAGGAACTTTATCTTTATCTTGTTATTAAGCACTTTGTAACCCTGTTTTGATTTGTATTTTGAATTGCTCATCCATGACCTTGATCACTACTCTTTATTCTTCTTTAATTTAAATGTCCTCTTTTTCCCAGCGCATGAACACCTGGAGGTGAGAGCTTGGTGTGGCATGGAGGATCCGTACGAACCGGAGGAACTAGAGGTCCCCATAGTAGCAAAAAATATAAAATAAATAAATAAACTTGATCCTACTCCTTTTCGGAATTTTTTTTGGCCTTGTATTTTATTTTAAAATGTTTTAATGTTCGAAATAAACTTTCATTCATTCATTCACTCATTGGTTTGATTCTGATGTTCTACTATTGCAAACTTGGGTATGAAAGTTCTGTATGTGCCTTCTTGTTCTATGCAAGTGTTTTAAGTATTTGCCAAGCATGTTGACTTTTTCTGTGATAATAAACGCCATTTTTTATACTATTATGTCAGTCTTTGTCAGATAAATCTCTCTCTATATATATATATCCTTCAAACTAATCACAAATCTAGATGTGTAGATCTTATGTCTGTTTCAAGGAGGAACAGATCTCAACACACACACACACACACACACACACACACACACACACACACACACACACACACACACACACACACACACACACTTAGTGTTAAGCCTGTTCAGTTGTGGTAGATCAGCTCAATTGATGTCCAGCACACCTGAAACTCTGATCAGTTTGGTTGAGTGTCTCAAAAGTGTACATCTAGCACTGCCCTTATCCTCCTCACATGTGTTTTGAAGAGCCTTTGCTTGCAAGTTTACATGCAATTATGCTCACCACTATATATTTTGATTGTTCATAGTGAATCGTCATGTTGGGTTGTTTTAGTTTCATTGTCAAATTAAATGGGAAAATGGGTCTTGTGTGTGTTACAGTAGGTCCATGGGCTGGGTTGCTCAACCACCTTTTTTAGGCAGATTGGACCAAGCCTAACTTAATCTGGTTTTAGTCATCCTTGCCCTTATAGAAAATAACTTAATAAAGAGGCTGCCGTTCCGGATCTATACAGGCCATCGGTCGGTATCCTTTCCTAATAACACACATCTTCACACTGCAACAGTTAGGCTCACACTGACCAACAGAATGATAGGTGAGGGGAGCATATATAGGGACCGGTCAAACCACTGTAGCCAAGAGGGGGGTGTAAAGACAGGGTCTCCTACTCCTACTTAAACATGCTACAAGTAAACATGCTACAAGTTCCCCCTCATGATGCAGAGAGAGTGGCGCAGTCCAATTGGCCCCATCATAGCTGCCATGGAGCAGCTGGTCATTCAGTTACTACACTATACAGGAAGAAATGACTCCCAAAGAATCTGCTTTAAGTGGGATGTGAGGGGTCATTCTGAATTCATTGCAAGCATTTGTTTTGCATGAAAAACATTCCTTGGGCTAAAAACGGACCCCAAAAGGCTGTGAAAATTGATTGCCCAAGGAATGTTTTTCATGCAAAACAAATGCTTGCAATGAATTCAGAATAATTAAAACCCCCTAGTTTGACCCCTCACATCCCACTTAAAGCAGATTTTTTGGGAGTCATTTTTGGTATAGCAAGTGAATGAGATTGAAAATTACCCTAGCTGTCAAACATTTTCCCAGCCATTTAAAAAAAGACATCCCGGCCAAATTTGTTTAATAACCCTCCTAGATGACAAATCCATTGAGAAACGGACCTTTGCTCTCCACGGTCACGGAACTGCCATTTTCGACCCAACTAATAGCTGCTCAGATTCACCGCTCCACTTCGAACAGGCCGGACTGGGCCCGTCAGTAAAATGAAAGAGAGCATTGCCTGGGCCCGTCAGTAAAATGAAAGAGAGCATTGCCTGGTACCTTGACACCTTTTACTATTATTTTTTGGGTGGAAGCGAGCCCACACTGTTTCGAAGGAACAGTATTTCTAGTTTCCATTGTGGTCTTAATAGAAGGAATCATTCAAGGGCAAGGCCAGCATTTTAAACGAGACCTGTCTACCCTAACATCAGCCACACGGTGGTGCTGTGGTAGTGCACTGAGTATTAAAGTCAGTTCTCAGTACAATAAATGCCTAGGTTTAAATCTAGAAATAGTTATAGTTTGTAATCTTAGTAATATAATAGAAATATTGGTAATAAACCCACTGAACGTAGATGACCCTAGTCTTGAGGTTCTGGGTTCTGCAGAGCCTGTTCTGCAGGAACCTCCCCTCAGTTCACCTCATCTGCTTTCATGTTGTTACTACAAGGACCACAATGCATTGCACCTAAACAGTCGTCATCGTGACACATCTCTAGCGTTGAGGAACAGATACCGCAGGACAGGATGGTGTCTTGTATTTGGTAACTTTTGGGACTCCCTGGTGTGATTTGCATTGCTGCATATCCAGCCGGGCGACTTGAGTCAGACGGCTACTGAACGGTTGACACAATTAACGCCCTCAACCTTTTCTAGCTGCTTATGTTTGTTCTTCTATGCTAGCGAGCTACTGAAGCTATGGTGTGCGGTGCTATCGCTAGTTAGCTGTAAAGGTTGCAAGTATAAGAGATATACTCGCCAGGCAAAGCTACAAAAGAGTAACGGGACATATTTAGCAAGAGTACGAGGTAAGTAGTTACTTGCGTATAGTATTACGGTCATCATAGCATGTGTTACATTGTGTTATTGTTTTGGCCGCACAGCCACAGTGGGCTAAGTTCAACTTCAACTTGACAGTTAGCTTAATGATTCATTGACCTAAAACTGCTCAATATGCTTTTCCTTCATATTGACATTATGTTTAAAGTCACGCACTGAGACTACTCAGCTGACTTGCTGACATATACGTGATCCAGACAGTTGTGTTGACATTGACATTGTGTCACCGTGTTGCTGCGCTATGGAACCTTATCACGTGAGTCGCCACACGGACGGAACGGCAGAACAGAGCCTCGATATTGTCCCGTTTAGAATCGCCTACTGCAGTAGTTTTCAACCCTTTTCATATCAAGGTCCCTTATTTATTCAGCAGTATTTGAACCACGTTCAACAACACGAGATTTTGCCTCAGATCTAAAACGTCTAAAATGTTGTTGTCATTGGATAAAGATGTGTCCACATTTCCATGCTGTATTGATGTTGGTGCCATAGGAGAGATAACAGGCACGTTGACCAAAATAACAATTCTTCTACATTATCTAAATTGTGTAGACTTCATGTACAAAATGCAGATCTTTAACTCTTGAGAGCGTAAAATGAAACCAAATGGTGTGTCATTTAATTTACTTTACACTCTCGAGAGTTAAAAGCTTTATAATGGTCAATTTGGTTACCAACTCTCCATCATTTAGCTGGGGACCACCTGGAACCCCCTCAAGGTCCACTGGTGGTGCCCAGACCACTGGTTAAAAACCACTGGTCAACTCCAATGTGTAATTACTGAACTGTGACATTTAATGTGTGTCAGAATCATTGCTGACAGACACACTGCTCAAGCAGTGCTAACTGACAGCTAGCATATTCAGCTAGCTTGCTGCTCCATAATGATGCATTCTCAGATCTGTGTCATAAAGTTACAGATTGATTTAGTTTACTGTGGCAGATAACATTAATCGCCCCCTACCTGTGCCTGCACCACGGCTAGGTGATTTCAGATTAAAGCCTCTAGCAGTAAACATTAAAGTGGATTAGCCAGCTGAACCAGCAGCATTGTAGTCGAGTTAACAGCATTCTGCTGCACTGACCCATTTGGATCACTAACGCAACCTGACCTGTTCCCATTTGTATAATAATAGGCTATTGTAAAAATGGGACCCAAGAGATTCTGCTCACACCCTGAAATTGGAAAAATCCTAGTGTTGGTTGTTTACGTAGCCTTAAATTAACATAAACTGTCTTGCTGATGGTTTACAAATATGAGTACTTTAAAATAATAATGCTGGTGGTTGTACCCTCAGTGGTAGGCATGTAAGCTCACCCTGAGGCTAATGAAATGGGGTGTTTAAAGTGCATCTACTGGTGATATGATCGCTACATTAGTGCTAATATTTTGGCTGGGTTCCCGGTTGGTTCAGAGTAAATTCACTCGGGCTGGGGCAGATAAGGAAACAGGCGTGTTGGTCAACATAATTGCATAGACAGACTATGGGTGAGTTTCTTTTCATGAGCTCACTACTAGTGTTGTCTGTGTTGAGTCGATTTACAATCGATATATGCAATGCTTTAATGTCGATCCCAAACTGTCTTATTTCTTAATTTCTCATACGTATCTTTCTGTTTGTCTCTCTCTCTCTTCCCATCAGAAAGCCTGCAGGGATACTGTAGTGAAATAGCAGCCTACATGTCACAATGACCGCATCGTTACACTGGATTCCAAACACTCACCTGGTACTGTGAGGTACTGTAGGAGCGAAGGGGAACAGGCAAACAACAAGAGCCATGAATCTCCATCAGGTCCTCACCGGGGCCGTCAACCCAGGGGACAGTTGTTTCTCTGTGGGGAGTGTCAACGATGTGCCATTCACGGTAAGTTATTCCATGTTTGTCCTTATAGGTGCACGTTGCTCTGTCTCATTGTCTCCTAGCCTGGCCACAAATAAAAACTTGCGTTGTTGATTGTCTTTGTCTCAGAGCGTACTGTAGGAAGGTGGAGCTGCAGCAGTGCTGTCAATCAATATAAATATAGTCTACACAAATATAGTCTACACACACACACACACACACACACACACACACACACACACACACACACACACACACACACACACACACACACACACACACAGACAGGCTCATGCTCTCAAAGTGTATTTAATTAATTATCACCAAGGTGACATTTCGAGCGATTCTCTTCCTCCTTGACTGAGGAAGTGTGGAGATGCTCGAAATGTCACCTTGATGGTAATTAAATAAATACACTTCGGGAGCATGAATCAGTTTGAGCTGCATTCTCTACATCTGGGAATTTATCATTTGCTTTGTAAACTTGGTGTTGTTAAATTATTGAGCCATTTATATTCTGTGGTCTGGTTTGACCACTACTGGTTTGACCACAACTTAGTAGTAACTGGTACTACTAAGTGGTACAAAATAAAATGTCTCCCCTGAGCAAGCAGGCAGGCTCTATTAGCTCAGTGGTAAAAGCCCTTACTTGAGGGACGTGGGTGTGAATTCTGGGTACGAATCCCAGGTATAACTAGAAAGTTACAGAGTGTAGCTTTATGATACAGGTTTCATTTGTTTAGGGTCAATTTTCTTTGTGGAACAGGATTAGAAGTGTACATGACGGATTAAATACACAAGGTAGACGTTGACAAGTATGTTGTGTGATGATGTCGAACCTACAGAAAATGCTGGACACTTTTAATAATTCCATCTTGTTGAATAAGCTGTGGGCACTTAAGTTTTGACAGCTCATCTGTGAACTGGGTGAGATCCAAGATCTTACCTGGAGGGAAGAGAGCAGGTGGTTGAGGTGAATGGTACCCTGTCCTCTTGCCTCCCAGTGGACTGTGGGGTCCCACAGTGGAGCATTCTGGGGACGTTACTATTCTTGATTTATGTTAATGACGTGAAATCATCATGTACTGTATGACGACTCGGCTTTCCTGGTTTCGGAAAGGGAGTTTAGGGACACGATGCAATTTGAAAGTAGTGTCCTTTCGCTTCACGGTTAGAGTCGGTGACAATCTAGTAAGTCACAGTTGTATTTTGAATAACAAACCTACGGGTAAAAAAAAATGGCTTCGAAAGTGTGTCTAGCTAAGGTGTGAGTTAACACCTTGGACTGGTGTCTTGATTCAATCAAACCTTTCGATGGTGAGGTGATTATTTTGAGTTTCCGATCAGGGTATTTTTTGTTCTGACCAAGATTATAGATTTTGGTTATTCTATTGTTAGACTGATGATTGGTTCTTGGTTTACCTAAGAGACATGTATGTTGTATAGATCTTTTGGGATGCGATGGGCAGAGTGACATGCAAGGCTAAACCCTTGTGAGGGAAATATGCTTTTCGCTTGGGTGATACTCTTCTGAACAAACTTGGGCTTATGCATGGACAATATATGATTATTCCCCAATTATTTTACTCTTATGTACCTGTACTTGATAATGACAACAAAGAAACCTTGAATGTGAAGTAACTGTCAGCGACAGACTGACTTTGCACATTGTGGTGGACAGAATCTGACACTGTTCCCAATGGAGAGTCATTCTTGCTGAATGGATCAATAGCACAACTATTTCTGTCCCTCCATCCTCTAGTGAAGGAGGCAAAGGCTAGATCTCTGGATAGTCACAGTAAATTACAGCCCAGTGATGATGGGTCACCCCCCACCCACCCACCCTGCACACAGAACCATAGAAATTCAGAATGGAATGCATATCTTATCTTGCACTCCACAGCTATCATATGATGGTATGTGTGTGATCACTGTGATGGTGTCGTGACACTGACTGGACCCGGGGTCACTCATTAGCCCAAGCCTTGTCCAACTGACCTTGCTCACACTGTTGGTGTTGTGAATGTCCTTGTCATCCAACCCAGGAGTTCCAAACTTTTCCAGCTTGAGACACAAAAGGGTGTATTCCCTGATACCCAAGCTTAAAAAAGTTTGGGTATCAAACTATCAGGCCCTATGCCCTATGTCAAAAAAGCTGATATAGCTGATCTACAAGCTCAAAGTGGCCATTGTGGTGCAGAGCGTTGTATGTTTGCAGATCGCCTATTTCTGTTATTTTAGAACATTTCCGATTCCTTTTTTTTATTGATTAATGAAAACTAGTTGGAAAATGTTTGAATAAATGTAGAAAAACGTGTTATTTACTCGCCACCTTTGAAAACAGGGATCCAAAATGTGTGGCAGACCTATGTTTGGTAAACACTGCTCCAACTCCCTTTCTTTTCTCATGTCATGGGACAGGCCTACGCATCTGGCTGTGATGTTGTGATTTTGGGCAGTGACTTTGAGCGGCTGCAGATCATCCCGGGGGCCAAGCATGGTAACATCCAGGTGGGCTGCGTGGACTGCCCCCTACAGGGAGGACAGGTAAGAACGATCACTTCCCAGACCTTGTAATGTTGTGTTGTCGATTAAATTAATCGACAACACAACATTACTCCATGTATAGCATGCGTGAGTGCGTCTTTCTCACCATGTGAGGCTTGTGAGCCAATATAAACAGTCAGACGATGTGCCTAGTTCCTAGTCCATTAAAAATCAGCACCATCCGCTCTGGTATCGTCACCACACACACGAGTCACAGCACATGAATGCATGCCACGGCAAACAAAGCCATTTCCGTTTCCGTATCCGGCACTAGGGCCGGCTAGGCTGTGAGTCTTGTCCGTCTATATCACCGCGACATCTAGCGGCCGGGATGAAAACTACATGTAAAATGTAATATTCTGCTCCTCGTCTTGTCCTATTCTGCGGACTGCTATGATATCCGCGGGAGGCTCTGATATCCGCGGAGGGCTTCGATTTCTGCGAAAAATTCCGTGATCGCGGAATCGCGGATTCCTGGGGGGACTAATTAATTGATCATATAGATATATTGGTCAAATCATGTAATGCTGATTCTTATTAACTTGAAACGTGTGGCTCCAGTCCATGCCATTTGTCTCATCCTTAGTTTTTATTCATCATAAAATAAGGTTGTTGTCAGATGTGAATCAGGCATGCATTTGTAACGTATTATGACTGCAAAATGGTTTGATAAAAGGTCAGAACAAACTCAAGGTCGTCATCATAACACATAGGAAGCAATTTCATTGTGCTGAAATCAATGTCCAGTGTCCTTTTAAAATCAGTCCGCACAATAAGCTATCTAAGTAAAAACGTGAGTCTACATGATTAGTTATTTTACGGCCTAAATGGGCTATATTTCTGGTGTGTAATGTTGTTTTAGCCTGAACAGCTGCATTGCTGTCAACAGGTCTGATAGAGTAGACAATGAAAGCCACATGTCAACCTGTAATATAGATAAAGTGGAAAGAGACATTTAATGTGCCAAGGCGGGGACAAGAGAGCGAATGCTTTCAGCTGCCAATGTATCATCCTCTACTTCTCCAAAATGGAAAACTATAAAAATATTCTAAAGCCTGTAGTCAAGTCATCCTGTGTAGAAAAAACAATGTATTTTCCTAATGTATGTCACAATGCTCTGAGTCATAGTCTGTCAGCACTTAGTCTTGTGCATGCATTTTTTCTTATCTGTGGTGCACATACAGTACACATGCATGTGTGCATGCATGTGCATGCACATTTGCAAGAGTCTGTGTGTGACTCATTTGTTCCTGATATTCAGCATCCTTGACAGTTGGCATATTATTTACCTCATTACACACAGTTTGTATTATCCAGGTCCCAGGCCTTGTTAGAATCGTTATTTCTTGATTTTCTTCCAGTCTGTTTACCATAGTCACAGTGGCTACTGACACTGACATTTGAGCACAGAGCCAGAGCCAATGTGTTAATGGGAGGAGTACAAGCTGCAATCACGACAATGCGGAGTCAACAAAGGATTATAACAATCACAAGATATTATTGGCTCCTTTTCAAGTAATTCAAGTTCAGTAGCCAGTCCACGTCCAGTAGTATGACAAACAAGACATTCTGGTTTGAGTTTTTCGTTTTGTTTTATCTTAATATGTAAAAGTAATTGATCACAGAGACATGCTTTAGTGGCCCCTACAACTTGTACAAAATAAATTATGATTAACTTAAACCCCTGTAATGTATATAATATATATATTTTTGAGCGGTGGTCACACCGTCTCCATAGCGTGGCCGTGTGTGTAGGTATGTATGTTTGTTTGTTTGTTTGTATGTATGTGGGTGGGTCTGTATGTAGCCTCAAGCCTGTGGTGTAGTACCTTTTCTGACCACACATGTTAAGGGAGGGGCACTGTTGTTCAGGCCAGGCCAGAACAGGCAAGGCACACTCACACGCACGCACGCACGCACGCACGCACGCACACGCACGCACACGCACGCACACGCACGCACACACACACACACACACACACATAGACTCCACCGCTCAGTTCACACGGGTGTGATTTTTTTCTGCTGACAGATTGCAGCTTCCTATGGAAGCATTGTGTGTGTCTTTGAGCCTGTTCAGCGCCAAGACGTAAAGGAGGGGCCGTTGACGGTGAGTAGTAGCCAACAGGACTATTCAGTCCACAACCAGTCATGCATGTCTTCACATTAGCCCAGAAAACACAACCCCTTTTCCCTCTTAAGCACTTTTCATTGACATATCAATTGCAGCTGAACCTTGACCACCATAGTAAAGTCTAGTTTCAAGATTTTATTCATAATCTCATACAAAAGTACAATAGTAATACAAGAGTAACAAGAAAAATACATTTACCAGAAACAGGGACGTATGTTTTCAACATGGTTAAAATGTAGTTTTATAATAGGAGGGGGGCATGTATGATAACATTCACATCATCAAATATCTAAATATTGGACCAAGCTACTGTCACGTTAAAATGACCCCAGATGTGGTTTAAAGTGAAATATCCATTTTAACACCCAATTGAATTATCTTACATCGATAATGTATTTTCTAAAGTCTCATGTTTTTGACATTGGTCCTCTGCAAGAGAAGTCAGGGAACCGTCACATGGAATGGAAAGATGATAGACATCTCAGACACAGCCCAAGGGTCATGCATGATGTCATGTGATTCGCATGGGAGCAGGCTCACAGGAGGTTCACACAATACAGTCATACCTCCTGATATGAGAGACTCCTAGAGAGGTTCCATCTTATTTATGTTGGATGAAGGATGTTTATTTTATGGTGTCATTGAGACGTCTTTCTTTCGTGTTTATTGTGAACAGAAGCTGAACTACCAGTGGCAGAAGACTGGACAGTTTTCTTTACAGTCTACAGTGCGGAACCTGGCCTGGCACCCAACAGGTACATTTACACTTGGAGCACACCTTGTGTCGTACAACATAAAGATACACAGTCATACTATACTGCACGTGGTCCCCAAACGGTCTGCCATGAGATAAGTGCAGGTGTATATATACAGAGCTGTTTCTGGGCCCATGGGGGCCCTAAGCGTGATTCTGCTATGGGGCCTTCCTTTTATCATTTTTATCATTTTTTTATCCATTTTATAATGGAAATATATGAATAAATAAAAAACGACAACAACAGGCAACTTATTTTTGCTATGTTTGAAAAATAATAGGCCTAATATTTTTTATAATTTTTTTATAATGGTATATATATATATATATATATATATATATAAATAAAAACTATATATAAATGAATAAATAAAAAACAACAACAACAGGCAACGTATTTTTGCTATGTTTGATTTGTTCTTTTCTTATTTAAGTAAAAAAATCACACCCGTGTGAAGTGTGTGTGTGTGTGTGTGTGTGTGTGTGTGTGTGTGTGTGTGTGTGTGTGTGTGTGTGTGTGTGTGTGTGTGTGTGTGTGTGTGTGTGTGTGTGTGTGTGTGTGTGTGTGTGTGTGTGTGTGTGTGTGTGTGTGTGTGTGTGTGTGTGTGTGTGTGTGTGTGTGTGTGTGTGTGTGTGTCATGTGTACCGATTTTTGTGACATTTGAAGAAAATATGTAGGAAAAGGAGCAAAAAGTGTGTTTTGGAGAAAATTCAAGATGGCGGAAAATCTATCATGGCGCAAATGGGCGTGGCCTATATGGGGAGATGCGTCATGACCCAAGGAATCCAGGGAAAAAATATTTTTAATTTTCCGACCTACGGTTCAAGAGTTACAGGCCAAAACGTAAAGTGGGGTGTTAGTCAAATGACACAATTATTTTTTATTTAATCCTTGAAATCATTATGAACCTCCTCTCCAAGTCTTGAAACTCTAGCCCCTATGGTTTGCGAGAGACAAATAATTGAATGTGAGTTTTTGCGATTCCCATTATAAGTCAATGGGGAAAATTAATTCACTAATAAATTAATATCAATTAAACTATTGAACCTTTCTCTTAGCAAGTTACTAGCCCACGATTCCCGAGTAAGCCTGTCGATTTGACATATGGCGCGAGTGTGTGGTGGCAAAACTGTGGGACTAGTAGCGTGCCGAAGTTTAGGAAGTTCAGGCTACATACAGACACACAGACAGACAGACAGACAGACAGACAGACCCACACGGCCACGTATAGGGAGCCTGTGCTTCACACAGCTCCAAAAATGAAAACTTCCCCATGGGGTGCTGGAACACCTGCAGCACCCCTAGTTCCTACGCACTGGCAGAGTCCTGCACAGTGGCCACTGTGCCAAATTCACTTTCACTTTCAGCAGTGTGGATGCTCGGAAGCAAAGAAAGTCACCACAGTTTGATTTGATCATTCCTTGGTCAATTATGAAGGGATTTAAAAATTTAAACGTCTCCATATTGCTTGGGAAGTCTACTTCGCAGAGAAACGATTCGCTAATCGTGAGATTTTGCATCGCGACTTCGGTTTGAAAACGATTAACCATGCAGCAGTAGTTCTTTTCTGCTGAGGAGGGGGCGGTGGGGGGCCTTTTTGGTCGGCGGGGCCCTACGCAGCATGCGTAGTCTGCGTGTACGGCCCGCCGCCGCTGTGTATTATATATATATATATATATACACTAGTGCATTCACGAATAGTGATTTTTAGTATTCGAATTATTCGACCTCAAAGTATTCGAATAGTCTACATGCTCACAACGCCTTGCGTTGCGAGGCGTTGTGAGCATGTAGATCTGCTATTTTCACAATATTTATCTGCGGAACCGAGTCACATTAAATGTAATACCTACAATTCCAAGTGCTTGTCAGAGTGGGGGTCCCCTGTTCAAAATATGTTTATTTTGGGGGTCATGACCTAAAAAGGTTTGGGAACCCCTGGTATAGAGCATTAACAAATTCATCCACCAGGGGCACTGACAAGTCATTCTTATGACTTCCTATCTAGCCAAGCTTTATAAACTATATATTTATTAAAGAGAAAATAAAAATAAGCAAATATTCGACTTTGGTGAACAAAGTCGAATAGTGATTTTGATATTCGAATATTTGATGAATGCCCTAATATATACTATGTATAAACTATATAAACATCTTCATACCCCCTCAATTCTACCAACTCCTAGAAAAAGATGGCAAAAAGACTGAACATGTCCAGTTCATCAACGGGTCCCGACGGCTTTATCGACGGCAAGCGTCTCTTGCCGACAAGCTCCCAATGGCTCCCTGTCGGCAGCAGATGCTTTCCACCTCTATTTTGCTCTTTTGTACAGTACAGAAAGTGTCTAATCTCATGGTGACTGTGGTTTTGTAATTGGTTCTTCCAGGCAGCCATCTTTTAACAGGCTCCAGCAGCCTCCAGTTGTGGTGTAATGGTGGCGGGGCAGAGGAGGTGTGCGAGGAGGCTGAGAAGCAGACTGAGATGACCATAGGTGACTCCTCTCAGTCTGCCTGGAGGTGTATCTGGCACTGCAAGTAAGAGCACTTAAAAAACAGGATGTCCACAAACAAAAAGGATGTCCAATGGTAGTGGTGGACGATATGACTTCAAATCAATTCTATATATCAATAATTTCAATATATTTTCGGCCAGCCCTAATGTCTATGTTGCGCTGCCTCTCTCTGAGGTGGTGGTGGTGGTGTGTGTGTGTGTGAATCGTCAGGTTTCACAGGTTTAACGCCATTCAATGCCTTTTCAAAGCATGGTTTTCATCTGCTGAATCAAATTATGAAACCATATTCTGTACTTTACACATGTGACAGTATCCACATTGCTTGTGAAAATCTTACAGTTCTTAGAGTACTGTATAAATTGGTATTTTTCTAAACAATTGTATTAATTTTCCTTCTGACTGTAGGACTGCCTCTCCCATCAATCTGATGAAGTTCTCTCCTGATGGGGATTTCTTTGCTACTGCTGGACAGGTCTGTTGGCTTTGTACCCTAACTCTCAGCCTGGCAAAAAGGCTAATTAAAACAGTATTACTGTGGTCATACCATTGTAGAGATCCACCAGCCCCTGGTTTAAGACCTGTTGTACCATTCAATGTCAGGTTCCAGAAAGTTAACTTGTTAATATATGATATATAATATTAATGAAACTAATAGCTCTCTAATAGTTTTGCAGCTTTGATTTTAGTATTCATAATATACATATATATATTTATTTAATTGTGCAACTACATATTTTTCGAAACACACTACAGTACACAGTAAAACCCACCTTTTTGCACTACTCTGCCTCCTGTTGCAATTAATTAGCTTCTCGCCATAGCCAATGCATGGAAACATGCTGCATTCTAAGAAAGTGGCGATGAAATTCAGCTGATGGTCGAAACTCAACATTACTCCTGTAGCTAAGGATTATCTGATCTTATTGCGACCGTAGGTCGCATTTACTACCAAAACCTCCACGGGCTGTCTGTGCGTCAGTCAGTCAGTCACACTTTTGCCCTGCTCATATCTCCACAACCGTTGCCCCGATCCATGGCAGATTTTGCACACACACTCCTTCACTGCCAAACTACAACCTCCAAGGACCCCCGGAGCCCCAGGGACCCCCAGGTCCCTGGGGGACCCCCAGATGTAAAAAATGACCAAATGTGCTCACACGTCGACGTCACACTTTTTCCCTGCTTATATCTCCGCACCCGTTGACCCCCCCAGCCCCAGGGACCCCCAGATGTAAAAAATTACCAAATGTGCAAAAATGACCAAATGACCACCCCAATGGGGCTGCTCACGGGGAATTCCCGGGGACCACCGACTCCTGGTGCTCCAGAACGGATGCAAAAGTGGTGGCGCCCCCAGTGGAGGACCCCCTGCCACTGCAGCGCACATAAAATGCCGTAACTCGGGCTAGGAGCGTCCGGGAGAGCCGGGGCCGGTACCTATTCGTCTGCCAAGGCAACGCGGAGACCCCACCCCTCATTTCTCACATGGCCCTATTCTAGCGCCACCTTCAGGCCGATTTTTAAAACACATTTTTGGACACTGCTCCTACAGTTTTTGCCCTAAAATCACGAATATCACTACACAGCATGTCTACACTCATGTCATCAACATGGATCAGGAAGATTTGGGAAAAACACATTTTTGCCCTATTTGTGGAGATAAGCCACCTACGGTCGCTTATCTCCCGATTAGGGAGTCTTACTGGTACTATACATTCGTGCTGTTAATTTTGTACATCAGCCCCACACCTTTCTCTGTATATACTGTATCTCCAGGGAGCACCTCACGAGTCCTCTTGTTTTCTTTCTCTGTCTTTTGTGTGTTCTTTATGTCCTCTGTTTGTCTGTCCCCTGGTTTCCCCTTAGGACGACTGCCTTGTGAAGGTGTGGTACGGCACCAGTAAGTGGCAGTCTGGTATCTCCAGACTGTTCACACCTCCGGAGCCCAGCAGCTACAGCATTAACACCCAAGGGGAACTGTCCTTCTCCTTTGTCTATTTGGCCCATCCTCGCTCTGTCACCGGCTTCTACTGGAGGAAGACTAGCAAGTACATGCCACGGTATGGAACAACTTTGAGCGTTCTATTTTGAGTCACTTTAATGTATGAATTAGAATCTGCCATGTTTAACTGGAACACAGGGATGTGGACATTTGCATATTTGAACCAATGCAACTGTTTTGATATTTAATACATTGTGCCGTGATTTTTTTTCCAACTCCTACAACATAATTGTCAGGTATTGTGATTATACTTGGAGAAAGATATATGCCAACTGTCAAGGATGCTGAATATCAGGAACGAATGATGCTGAATATCAGGAACGAATGAGTCACACACATACTCTTGCACACATGCATGTAGGAGTGGGCGATATGGTGATAATTATCGCTGAGACGATACAATGTCTCCACGACATGCCTTTTCAGAGGTATCGTATATATCGTGATACAATTACTGTGCTGCCAAGCAAATAGCATCTTGGGGTTCCGGTGCTATTTGTACATTTTAAATTAGGTAATATGCATACATTTTGTGCAACATTTGCACACTTATTTGCAAATGAGCCTCATTGCGAATAAAGTTCAATTTACAAACACCCCTGCTAAAGGTAACATTCATTTAAGGTGAAAATTATTTGCATCTTGAGAGAGCTAACTGTGAAGTGCATTTATACACCCAGACTTTCCAGTGATCATGGCAACAGTAATTGTAGCCAGGCGACTACATTGCTATGGCAGGCGTGCTTTTCAGCTGATATTTCGATTCACTAAATGGGAATCTGTTATGTTTAATTTGCATTTCATACTTTGTCATCTACTGTATGTACAGTGCAGAAGCTTTCAGCCTGCATTGTCCAGTCATCCAATGCATCCTTTCAGCATGCCTATAAGCACTGTCTGTGCATTATATGATGCTGTGAGAAAGAGTGTGTGTGCGCATGGTGCTGTTAATATGGTTATTATAATCAGAAGCGGTGGTGCAGGCTACTGTAACTACGGTAATTAATACCTTCCCACACACGTTTCCAAACACACATTTAAATCTTTTCATGAATGAGGTTCAAAATGTGAGGCGATTGCTGCTTCATTCATTAACACTCCCAATTATTCTTTTGTGATTAGTCTCATGAAACTCGGGTTTAATGCAAATTAAATTCATACTTTTTCCCCCTGGTCAAGGTGGCCATGGGCAGCTTTGAAATGCTAGTGTACAATTAGTCATGGCTACTCCAGCATGTGTAATCATAAGTAATAAAAGTGCTCAAAGTACTGGCTCAATTCAAGCACTGTCTGTAAGCTGCAACCTGTAGTCCAGTTTTAAGATGTAGCCCAGCGCTATTCAACTATGTGACCCGTCATGGTCATACAAATAATAATATCTTCTGTTCTGTCTACTTTCAGTGTGGACAAATAATTTCTGATGTCATTTTTCAGTTTCTCTCCAAAACCACTACGAAACTATTTTTGTTAATACTATATTGTCTTATACAATACCTTATTTGCTATTTTGTTTGTTCCAAAAGAAGAAACTTCATCATTCAATCAATCTTTTTGGTCAATGAGGTTTGGCCTTATAGATGGTTTCCGCTTAATTTTTAGACTACTCATGTAGTGTGTTACAAAATCATTGTCATTTTTAGCTTGCAGCCCTTGGACTTTTTGTATTTCGCTGAGATGCCCCTGAGCCATCTTAAGTTGAGTAGCCCTGATGTAGCCTATTTGAAAATAATGTTTGAACACATCAGCCCTTCTGCTCAAGCAGCAAACTTAATTGTGGTGTGGAGAAGTTAGGCTCTGTAAAATCTTTTCTTCAATCCTTCACCGACTCACATGATATCCCTGTTCATACGAGATTTAGGCTGCAAGAAGACTTAGTTGGGAATAGCGCTGCATGCATAATACGTTCCCAACAAAATAAACCTAAATACTGTGATTGCAATGATTGCATGCAGACACAGCCATTTTGTTGCAAAATAATTATTTAAAAGATTCAGTTTATTGGGAAAAAAGGCAATCTTCTTTGACTCGCAGTGGGACCGTTGTTCAAGGTTCAAGGTTGTACTTTATTGTTATGTCTTTTTTACAGGAACATAAGAGTAAAACTTGTTTTTGTTTGGCATCCTTCAGACAATGCAGTGGTATATCTAAAATAAAAGCAAACAATATAATAACAGCAAAGGACATCTTATTTTTTTTTAAAGGGTAATCTATCTATAAATGCGAGAAGTCTCTGCGTGTGTGTGTGTCTGTAAAGTCTCTGCGTGTGTGTGTGTCTGTAATCCGCGTATCTCGAGAACCGTTCGTCCCACCGGCTTCAGATTCGGCACGCGCGTTCCCCGCCGCGGCACGGAGTGCAGTGCCGGGTCTCGACCCGACCCGACGCGCGGTTTTCCCGAACCGGCGCGAAACGTTCGGAATCTCCTTATGCGGGGTTGATTGTTGACATCAGGCTGTTTCTGAGGAAATCGGCGAAAGCTCTGACTCATTGTGACATCACTTCATAAAAGGCTCTGACATCACGTACGCCACATGAGTCAACAAAAAATCTCTGAGTGTGTATGTATGTAGGTAATCCGCGTATCTCGAGAACCGTTCGTCCCACGGGCACGCGCGTTCTCCATATATGGGCATAAAATGAATGCCCCCATATGAGAACCGTTCGTCCCACGGGCACGCGCGTTCTCCATATATGGGCATAAAATGAATGCCCCCATATATGGGCATAAAATGGATAAAGGGACACAGACAGACAGATTCAGAGATCTCCATATATGGGCGTGAAATGGACGCAAATAGACAGATATCTCCATATATGGGCATATATGGGCATAAAATGGACCCAGAACTATATGGACGCAAATGGCATATATGGGCATAAAATTTACGCAGAATCACAAAGATCTCCATATACGGGCATAAAGGGATACAGACAGACACACAGACAGACGGATACAGAGATCTCCATAAATGGGCATAAAATGGACGCAAATGGCATATATGGGCATAAAATTTATGCAGAATCACAAAGATCTCCATATACGGGCATAAAGGGACACAGACAGACAGATTCAGAGATCTCCATATATGGGCGTGAAATGGACGCAAATAGACAGATATCTCCATATATGGGCATATATGGGCATAAAATGGACCCAGAACTATATCTGCAGTGATCTCCATATATGGACATAAAATGGACGCTGACAGACAGACAGATAACAGATATCTCCATATATGGGCATAAATGGACACAGGCAAACAGATGGTCAAAACGGGTCCTATGACAACAGGTATAATGGGGTTTGCATTAAAGGGCGGGGCATTCATTCCCTATTTACATTGTTCCGAGTTGGCCAGGTCGCCGACTAGACGCTGGGCCGCCCGCAGCTTCTAGTAATAATAATAAGACGTAGAAAGATGAGAAAACAGAGTGCAAAAGGCAAAAGAGCAACGAGAAAAGAAAAGAGCATCCTCACATGTACATGTGCATAAAGTTTGGCATATTCTATACGCCAGAAGGCTGGTAGAGGACTCGCTCACTGCATATATAAGGAATACTGCTTAGACTGAGAAAAATTGCAAACATCATGTAATCATGTAAAGCACTGACGAAGGTCCCAGGACCGAAACGTTTGCTTTTTTTAAATTTTTGCACTGAGCACCTGAACACTATGGGCTAAAAATAAAATAAATTATATTGAAGTCTCAGTCTAAGGAGTATTCCTTAAGTATATATATGCAGTGAGCGAGTCCTCTACCAGCCTTCCTTCATTTCCTCCAGACCTCCGCACCTGCAGTTAAACTAAGACAAAGGACAAACAAGGGCTCAGCAGTTTTCTCTAAAGTCTAATATTCTATACGCCAACAGCATATTTTTCCAGTAGCTACTGTACTGTTATCTTTTTTGTAAACATCTTCACAAAAAAGTTGTTGATGGTTTATAGTACTATAGCACAAGAAGTCTACTGCATGTGCACAAGGACACTACTGCATGTGAGGATGTTGTGTGAAAAACCTGTTTCTTTACAAAGCTGCAGACATTAGAGGTGATTTCCTTTGCAATAAGCAATATTTAAACTGCAGCAGAATGCTACCTACCAACATGTAATTGAAAGCTTCAAATTAGATTTCAGGAAGCATACTAGCTGATTTTGCCATCAGTCTTCAAATGATCCCTGCTGTGCACAATGCAGAAGCTAAGTCAATGAAGAGTCATTTTATTTCTACGCTGTAAATACAAAGTCCCTTTATTTCACATTCTAGTCCTGTTTCGACAGTATCTACCATTGTCTAGAACAGCCTTCAAAGCCATGATCCCACTTACAGTACATCATCCATGATGTTATGCAACACAAGTTTGCAAACCCTTAAGTAGTTTGTCTAAAATGTACTGCAGGCCTGCGCTGTAAGAACAGGGTTCTGTCAGTATTATCATTACAGCATTATTATCTATTCTACATCAAATCTGATGCAGGTTACTTGAACATGTGACTGCTCTTCACCAACCAAGGTCTATTTTGTTGTGTAGCATGGTGCTTATCAGTGCTCCATTAAGTAGAAAGGTTTGTGTGCTTGACTCAAGGCTTACCAAAGATAGAGCCAGGTGTGAGAGGCCAGCACAACAGTACAGACCACACAGCACTGACAACAAATGGTCAGGCTCTTAGGGGCCGATCACACCAGATACTGTTTGCAGGCTGAAAAACACAGGGGTATCGCACTAGGGCTGGGACGGTGTAGATTTTTTTGTTATCGTTGTAATAAATCACTGTTTACTGACGGTATCGTGGTATCTCCCAAAAAAAGGTCTTGGTAATCTTGGTAATGAACTCGACATTGCGCTGCATTACACAACCGTGGTTATTGCACCCAGCCCTATATCGCACTGCCTTTGTTGTTAATGTGTGGGCCTGTGTTTTCTGTCATATCAACACTCATCACTGATGCTGTCATTGCCAATAACATCACTACCTTCCTGTAACCTTCTCCTCTCCTCCTAACAGGGGCTCAGTGTGTAATGTTCTGCTAACCTGCTGCAAGGACAGTGTGTGTCGCCTCTGGGTAGAGACGCTGTTGCCGGGCGACAGCCTCCTGTCAGGTCTCCATAACAACCATACCAACAGTCCACCCAGCGACCCGGTCCGGTCCGCTGGCACCAGCAGGAAGAATGCCTCTAATGGGAAGACGCAGGGGGGAAGACCTTCAGAGGTGAGCCTCGACATTTCTTTCCTTGTGGGGGTGAATAGCACCGGTTGGTTTGCCCTTCTTTGATAATGGCTTTAATTTGATTTAGCTTCTAAAATTTTAACTTCAAGTACACAAAAGCATTATAGAAGACTGAATCATTCTCAAATTAAGGGTCAGTGGCCGAGGTCATTGTGCACAAATGAACGGTTGCACACAAAGTCTAAAGGATGAACACTAAAGATCATATTTCCACTGTGGTCCTTGACGCATTTGTTTTCTGTCTTTTGTTAACACACAACGTCGGTGCCCATAGTGTAGCGGTACTAAGCTATGACATTGACCGAAGTCTCGTAATTTAATTTGAAAGCGCAAGACAGGAAACATCCTTAAAGTTGACACATAATCTAAGCTAGCCAAGGTCAGGACACCGCCGCATTAAAAGGATGATGTGTTTACGATACTGTAGCACACCAGTCACATAGATCATCTCGGATGAGTAATGACATGCAAGAATAATCACAGTGTAGCTGTTGCCCGTCCTGCTCTGCCTTGTTGTGGACACCAGACAGTCTTCTGTCCAGCACTGCTAATGCAGCACATTAGCTATTGCAGAGATGAAGAGTAAGAGAGCAAGAGACGGGGAGCAAGGAGAGAGAAAAAGCAGAGGAGAGAGGAGGCTTAGCGGAGTTGAAAGGGAAAATTAATTGGCTATCAGACATGAAGATAGTTTTCAAGGCTTAGTTTGTAGTGCTTAAGAGGAGGGAGCATCAGTGGGGAAAATTAGACCCATTTCTGTGATCTGTGTGTCACACACACCTCACAATTATTACTCTGACATTGTTCCTGTGCCTTTGACAGTTACATTATTTATTTATGATGTATTTGTTCTCTACCCAGCTCAGAATATTTTTGTGTACGTTGAGCCAAAGCTGACTGTCTTGGGTTTGTTGCTGAAGGCCTAGTTATGCTCCATATACAATGCTTAAATCTGGTTTGCTATCATTTTGAATATTGCCATTTACGTGGTTATGGGACTTTCTGGCAATTATAGAGTTTGGGGACATGATAGATTACAGGGAGGAAAGAAGAATTGGTATGCAAATTCCTCCACTGTGCCCCTAGGACAGTCTGTGAGAGTACATGTGTGGAATTATTCATTAAAATATCACAGACTGCTCAGGATGAACCATAATGCTGTTTTTCCCCCCAAGACTGTCTGGATGTTGCCTGATTTTGTGCAGAATGACTTAACTAATAAGCGGAGTCTGGTTGAATGTATGGTCAGGGTGCTGTTAGACAGCATTTCGGTGCTGTGATAATTACATTTCTGGTAAGTTTACGCAGTTATAAAACTGAACCAGAGAGAGAGTGTGTGCGCACATGCCTGTTCAACAGAACACATAACAAGAAGAATAGTGGAAAAAATAAATACCTGACATATTGGCGTCCTAATAGCCACCAATCGTCCTGATTTGATACGAAATGCAAATATCGTCCCGATGACCTCTAGTTTGTCACGGTCTGTCAGCCTGTTTATTGACCTATTTTCAGGTTTTTCCGTCATCCAAGAATACTTCTCTTCTATGATGAATAAATTGGTTTTAATCAATCTGTTTCTTCCGTCCAGTTGAATCTGCAGGAGTCGTGGCATTCGTCTTTTCTCCGAAGCGTGGTCCAGCCATCCGTGATGGGCAGCCTGCCTCATCAGCAGAGCCGGCACTACAGCCACAAGACCGGCAGCAGCAGCATGCCTCACGCCAACGCCCTCTGCCACTTCCACATCGCTGCCAGCATCAACCCTGCCACAGGTTAGAAACGGAGGCACACCCAGCTCTATGTCCGCCAAAAGCAATTGCAAGTTAATATGGATCTTGCAAAGAAAATCGCTCCCATTTATGAATTCTAGCCCAATGCTTTTTGCCTGTTGGTTGCCTGTTATTGTCTAATTGTCGGAGACTATGTTTTTGCTCCTGTCCGTTCGTTTGTGTATGCCTGTCAGTTTGCCTGTGCTAAACGTATCTATGTGAAACTTGGCGTGCACATTCCTGGAACGACAAGGAAGAACCTCTGCCCCAAATCTTTCACCTGTTACAGTGCCACCAGGAGGCAGATTTTTGCAAAACCACATATTTTATATTACTATTACAGTTCTTGTTCTTCATTTCTTATCACTCCAGACATCCCGTTGCTTCCTTCCATCTCCTCTTTGTGTGGGTCGGATGACGGAGAACCAGGAGGCCTATTCACCGTCCACTGGCTCAACAACAAGGAGCTCCACCTCACTCTGGCCATGGAGGTCTTCCTCCAGCAGCTCCGGGGCAGTCTGGAACAACAGAGCGAAAGCACAGAGGAAGGTATGGTAAAGAGGACATGATAATAGATGGTTAAAACATGGTAGTATACGTGGATGTTTTCTGGCTCATCGTCAAACTTCAAACTTAAATTGAGATAAATGAGATTTATATTTGCATTCTTCGCCATGCACTGTCCTGAGTACCACAATTACGCTTAATTTTCATTTAGAACACGAAGATGACGATAACTGCAACGAGGAGAATCCTGCTACCAAGCCGGTGTCCGAGGATCCCCAGGGACCTGACGGAACGTCCATGCAGCTGCATTTGGCCACTGTGGAGCACCAGGTGGAGGTTCTGCTGGAGGACTGGAACAAAGGGGCGGACATGTTGTTCAGCATCCACCCCATGGATGGCTCCCTGTTGGTCTGGCATGTTGACTGGCTGGATGAATACCAGCCGGGTATGTTCAGACAAGCACAGGTAGGTTTGTGGTCATTACTGATGGATGCCGTATTGACTCTTTTTCATCATCCGACTTTACCTCTTAGCGTTATGCTAATTTCCACCCCCCAATTGTTTGTTTTACCACTTGAACAGTGTTCCTATTCTGGTAGGCATGTCTCATAACACACAAATGAGTAGAATCTGAAAGTTCACAACACATCACATTGTGAGATGGGCTATATTTCCTGCAAAGATTACAAACAGTAGAAAGTGTAGAGGAAACAAAGGGGTGGTCAATTAGACCCACAGTGGACCCTGATCAGCGAAGTATATAGTGTTTAAGTGGTTAAAGTACGGATGAAGAGTGCCTGTAGCTTGAATCCAGATCACACTTGCAAGTATGCACTTTACTGGCTTACACACCAGTAGGAAAGTGCGTACTTGCAAGTGTGATCTGGGTTCAGTCATGTTTGATGTCTGCAAGATTGGCAACACAGATCAGAAGTTTTTTGAAAAGTACAGGAACAAAAGGGCATGATTCCACCCATCCGTCTTCAGTTCAGCCTATCAGTATTTCATTGTTCCTCCCACATAACAGGAGCAGGCTGCCATGTCCTCACTTTAGGCCAACCCCTAATATTCCAAGATGTTTGACACTCCCATTAGCGGCGAAAACTGATATTTATGTAATCTGTGACGGTTGACACTGATTGTCCATATATATTCCCATTCCAACTTGCTGTATTTTTATGGCCCTTCAAGTTCAAACATATTTAGCCGTTGCATTGTACTTCAGTGTGCTACTTGGCGAAAGCATTAGCCGCCATCTCGATGAGGCCCTTGAATTATTCTGACAGCTGTGATTGTCTGGCACCCGTTCTTATAGCTTCCCATCCAGACGTGGAGATAATTATGTTCTAATTAGTGTGACTTCATATGAAATTGGAAAGTCCCATGATGCATTTTAATCGGCAGCCAAATGATTAGGTCCCTGTCATGATGCAGCCAGTCAGTCAGTCAGTCAGTCAGTCAGTGAAGTCAGGGGAACTGATAGAATCACTGTCAGTGACATGCAGGTTGATTAGGCCTGACTGGTTTCATTAGATAAAGGAAACTGAGCAGATGCATATACCCATGTTGATTAACATTTATGAAGATGGGAATAAGCAAGGTTGCGACGCTTGACGCTCCATCACTGTCAGAGTACATTTTGGTGTGATTGGGGAGGGGGGGGGGGGGGGGGGGATCACAGTGCCCTCTGGTCATTAATTCTTAATGCAGGTGGGGATATGTTTTATCCCTGCTTTTAGTCAGACTGAATTTTCTTTTTAGAAAAGTAAACTGGTTCATATTTACATTTGATAATCACAATTTAACAATTGAATGAAAGCTCTGTTAACCACACTCCTCCATTCCTATTTAGAGCAAATTGTAATACATTGTCAGTATTTTTTTAAATGTTTCAAAACAAAAATAGAAATAAAAAAAAATATTTTTGACTATTTGTCATGTAAGGAAATATCTAGGGCATAGGTGGTTAAGAAGATTCCCCCCTCTCTGTTTTATTTTTATTTACTAATTGAATCCTGAATTGCGTGCCTAGAAAACACTGGCCCTGGAGCTGATGACCATTCCATATATACAGTGTTCTCTTTAGATTCAATAATGAGTCACTTTTATTCGCTCTTCCAAGCCGCTACAATATATCAGTAAATTGTACTTTGTTGTCTAGCAAGAGGAAGCTTGATCACTTCTTCACCCTTAATCGTTCCATCTAAATCATATACACTCCCAAACTGAAACGGACAAACATAATTGGTACAAACACAATTCAATTCTAACAGTGGGAAATGGTGGCTACATTCTGGGGAGTAATACAGATGAGCCTGTCAAGTAACCAGTGATCCAAGAGGGTGTGCTCCAGTCAGAACAAATAAGCCTCATTATTGACTTCAGGCTGCTGGGCACATGCTGTACTATACCTCTGTCTGAATAGTCTAGCATTAGTGATGTTGCAGTTGATCCCTAACATTGCTTTCTAACTATTCTTTTTTCTTTCTCTCCATTTCCCTGTCTCTCTCAATCAGGTGTCATTCGTGTCCCGCATCCCAGTAGCATTCCCCACAGGAGATGCCAACTCCCTGAGTCGCAGCGTGGTCATGTACGCCTGCAACAAGAACGTGGACCTGGCCATCCAACATGGCCGACAGCGGCCCACTGGCGGGGGCATGTTGCCCCACTCCACATCTGCGCTCATTAGCTACAGTGGTCAAGGCAAGCCTCCTCCCAGCAGCAGCCTCCGCCTCAGCATTTTCACGCCCAGCGTGCTCATGATCTCCGCGCACTCCGACGGCTCGCTCAACCAGTGGGGGGTGAGCTTCGCTGAGGATTCTGCCTTCTCCACGGTGCTCAGCGTATCACACAAGTCGCGCTACTGCGGCCACCGTTTCCACCTCAACGACCTTGCGTGTCACTCCCTGCTGCCCCTGCTGCTCACCACATCCCACCACAACGCCCTGCGCACACCAGATGTAGACAGCATCCTGGCCCCGCCCGGGGCACTCCGGTCTGGGGGTCTTTCAGGCCAGCCTCTTGCGCCTCCGCTACACGGGTCGCGTGCCAGCCGGGTGTCCCTGGGCACTGTTTCGCAGGATCCCAATGCCATCTACAGTGAGCTGATCCTGTGGAGGGTGGACCCTGTGGGCCCACTCTCCTTCTCTGGGGGGGTCTCGGAACTGGCAAGGATAAATTCGCTCCACGCGTCCGCCTTCGCCAATGTTGCCTGGCTGCCCATGCTCATCCCCAGCAACTGTCTAGGTGACGTAGTATTTATATATTGATGATTGTAAAAATGTCACTGAACAATGGCGGTGCACTATTGTAATTCTTTTACCAACATAGGTCACATAGGTTAGTGGATTTATTTTGGGAAAGTAGGAAAGAAAACATTTCTGCATTGTAAATATCTAAATGTTGCAAATGAGACTAACAAGGAGACTTGCTCAGTCTCAGCGTGATGGACCAGAAATATATATTTGTTTCCTTTTTTTTTACCCTTTTATTGTCACAATAAAAAAGTTATAGGCAAGCTCCTGTCATAAAGTCTTTATTCCTACAGTACATCTGTTTTTTGACCTACTTCCATTTTTATTTAATGAGCACCCAGTAGAGTGAGAAAGCTGTACCTCTAAATGATGAGTGGCAGATTAACGTGAGAGTTTTGTCTCTCTCTCTCTCTCGCTTTTCAGGTGTGTACTGTAACTCTCCCAGTGCATGCTTCGTAGCAAGCGACGGCCACTCCCTCAGGCTCTACCAGGCTGTTATTGAAGCCAAGAAGCTCCTGAGTGAGCTCTCTAATCCTGACATATCAGTAAGTCAACAACCAGTACTCAACAGAAGGAAAAAAAACCAAGGCATGAGTCCAATAACGGCAGGGCATCCCTGTCTGATCTTAAAGATGGGGTGCCATGATTCCCCACCCCCCCAAAAAAATATGATGATCAGGTAATATGATTATACTAGGAGGAAGACTTTTTCCAAAAAAGTGTACAGAAAGTTTTCAAATTATGTTTTTTTTGTGGCCACAGCCACACCCACCAGTTCATAAACTATGCCTGGTTGTCAGGTGGGTGATGACCCAGCTGATGATTTTATGATGTCCTTAAATGTGTGTTTTTCGATCGGTGGCTTTCAGCTTTCAGGAAGAAACCAAAAATACAATAGATATTATAAACACACCTGGGGTCTATTGGAGCAGTGTTTCTCAAACTTTTACATTTCAAGGTCTCCCCTTAACTCTGACAGTATACAAATGGGGTTCATTTGGTTCCATTTGTATGCAGTTAGAGTTACAGACTTGTAACGGTCAATTTAGACCCCCCATAGAATCCACTTTGAGAATCACTGTATTAGAGTAATGTTAACTCCATAGACACATACAAAACAGAAAAGGGACAAAACTATGACACCACATCTCTAAGCTATCCATTGTAAGTTACTACAGTGCTGTTTGTGAAGGAAGCTGCACAAATCACAATGCAGTGCTCATTGACACAGCTGCAACTAGACAGGTTTGTCTAGTGTGGTGAAGGTTTACACCTCGTTTGGCCAAGCGTGTCATGGGTTCGAGTCCCGACGACCTTTGCTGCGTGTCACTCCCTGTCTCTCTCTCCCCATTTCCTGTCTATCTACTATATACTATATATATATATATATATATATATATATATATATATATATATATATATATATATATATATAATATCTCAAGAATGGCTACGTGTCCAATCTGGTGCACTGTCTGCCTCTAATAACTTTAATGTCAACTTGTCAGTCTCCTACCCGACACCACCAATGGAAGACTAGTGCGACCACCTCGGACCATGTACAGTTTTGTACAGTATCTTTAACAGCAGCAGTAATGGCATTGACATTTTCCATTGTTGGAGCTTGAAGTGGTGGGATGACACCCAGTGAGGCATGCAGAGATGCTAACTTCAACCTGTGCGACTGAGGGAGTGAAGGAAATAAACTATTGAGTGTTGTTCCAGATATCAGAGATAGAAGAACATATGCCACTCCTTTTAAGTGAGTCAGCACTGGATTACTTGCAGGGATATTTCATTGATAAAACATGAAATTCCATGGGTTTAATGCTTGTTGGGGAGATCAGCTGCAGAAGATAATTCTGAACATTCTTTTGTGTTCTGCTTGTTATCACAAGTTACAGTATGTATATCATGTCTCTACAGCAACTATTTTCAAATGGTAATAATCAGAGTAATCACATACCGTGGTAATGTAAACGCACTTGATTTCCATTCTACTAGAAAACTGACATATTTGCATAACATAGAGCAACAAAGTCATGACGTGACTCGCTCATCCCCCGGTTCCACGGAAGTGATGTCTCTATGGATAACATTGAGTCATCTTAAAATCGTCTCATATGCATTGCGGTCCATAAATAAACAAACGGTCTTTGCGATATTGTCAGCGAGGTGGCTCTGTATGGTTTATGATAGTCAGTCACTCATATTTGATACAGTCTGTTTCTGGTGAAAATGTAACTAATTCGGTGACAGTAACATTAGCGTTTTCTCAACATCAATTGATTCTTCATATCCATATGAGTCAAATGAGATAATTTGTTTATAATTGGAACACAGTTCTTATATGACGCAATATGAAAAAGGTTTATGGGAATTCAGAATGGGGGAAGAAAACCGCGAACCAGGTAGGATGTGTAAATTACGCCACACTTCACTGCTCTATTGTACTGTAGTATGAATCCTGTGCCTTAAATATGTTTTTTTGTTTCCTTGTTTCCATGTAGAAATATGTGGGTGAGGTATTCAACATCATTAGTCAGCAGTCCACTGCGAAACCAGGGTGTATCATTGAGCTGGATGCCATCACTGACTTTGTGAGTATACTTTATTCAAAGACCAAGACTAGCCAGTGGGATGAGAAGAGAACACTATTGTTCCGTCTTCCATGGGTTCCATTCTATGCAGTAGCAGTGGTCTGCTTAGCAGGATACAGGATACAGAAGGGAATTCAAGAGATTTCCCATTTAAGATAAAAAAAAGGTAACACCCATGCCTAAAATGCATGATAATGAATACTCATAGAGCTTTATAACATTTATAAACGTAACATTCTATATAAGTATGTTTATAATGCATTACAGACATGGCCTTCATTGAAACTCTTACCTTACAAAGATACAAGATTGAAATCTAGACCCTTTGAAGCATGAAATCCTCTACAGTAGACTTCCTGCATCTCTATGAAAGGTCAACCATGAACACAGCCACGTCCAAACCTCCCTATCACCCGAAACCCCACAGGCATTTTTGAAGACGTGTGTTTGTGTACACTACAGTACATTCAGTAAACACACTTTGTGCCGTGTGTCTGATGATGGACTAAAAGTAATGAGGTAGGCTGTGACTATAACATGCGAAAGACACCTGGGTGGTTTTAATAGGAGAGTGTAGAAGAGAGACGGTAAACTCAGCTTAGAGATGCTCTAATGTTCTCCCTTGCCCTGTACAGCAGGGGAAGGAGACACAGCTGCTCCACGTTTTTGAGGAAGACCTGATCCTGGGCAACAAGAAGCCAGACGGCACACCGGAGACCCAGGCTACTGTTGAAATTGGTATGTGAAAAGAATGCGAAGACGTATTTAGACGGCTATTTTCTCTGTCGTTCTAATGTATCCTATCCTCCGAAATATGCAGCTGAGGCAGGCCCGTCGATAGGGGGGGGTAAAGGGTACTCTTTACCCCCTTCCGGGAGTGGGGGCCCCGGCCCGGGCCCCCTCCCTCCGGCCTGGGCCCCCCTAGGAAAGATTGGGAGGGCGCAATTACACTGTCAGTTACGGTAGGGAGGCTGTGATGTCATTACGTTTCCACTGCGGAATCTTGTAATCTCATTGGGTCAAGATGGCCCACATGACATTTATCTCCTTCGCTATTCGCTCTCATACTAGCACATGTTTTGTTTGCGGAAGAAGCTACAGTGCTGAGTGAACCTATTACCTATGGAGTGAACGCTATAGACTCCGAGACAAGTTTGAGTAAACATTAATTTATTGGAAACATATGGATTAACACATGGCGAGGACGAGGAGTTTGCGGGTCGGTAGAAAGAGTTTCGACAATGCGGTGAGCACCTTATATATTGCATAATTGTACATGTTTGGAGCGGCAGCTCATTAATATAGGCGACATCTCTCTCTCTCTTTCTCACGACGTCTCTTGCTCTCTTTCTCACTCTCTCTCTCTCTCTCTCCCTCCCTCCCAGAGAGACGCAAGCGAAGCGAAGTTGCACAAAATAAGTTATACAGTACATATTTCCTTTTAATATTAACCTGAGTAAAATAAGCTGCATTGGGAGGTAAACGGGAGACACTTTATTGTGAATGTAAGACCAGAATAGATAGTTGTGTGTTGCTGGGTCCTAGTTGTCTCACAGTCACTGAATGTTATACTGTACCTCTGTCGCTGGCTTCATGATGGCTTTGGAATAGGGCACAGTTTAAGTTGCACGTGGAAGATGGACAGTCAAAGCTGTATTATTAGTTAGAGTATGTTACAGACACTTTGAAACAAGAGGGCACTTGTGTGAGTAAAGTTGGCTAAGTTGTCCAGCCACTGCACACGCATTTGAAGATGGAAAAAAATGGACTGGGCTGGGCTGTCCCACGTTAAAATGTCATCGTGGCTTGAGTGGAATATATCCGAGGAGGCACAAATGCTTATCAACTGAACTGTCCCAAACGCCTTTATCTATTACAGTAGCTTGTGAGTAGCCTAAGCCTATATACTTTATTACCTTATGTCAGCTGAAAGCTGAGCCATATTTTGAAGGATTAATCTGAAATACATATTTCTGTGCAGCAGGCTATATGCTTTGTTTCTTATTATGAATGAAATGTGTTCTCAAAGTAATGCAATGTTCAGGTTATTGAGCAACCATTTACGCACACGGATGCGCAAATGGTAACGTGGTTAATTAACTCATACAGTGCCAGGCGACTTTTAGAGCAACTTTCTCACTATGGGCTTCCCTGCCAAGCGACTTTGGGCGACTTTTACTTAGAAAAAAAACAAAAAAAAATTTTTTTTTTTCAAAAAAAAAATTTGGACCCCAAAAAATGTAGTAGGCATGATAGAAATCGCGAAATTGCATGTTTAACCCCCATAGCAACCCCATCTATCAAACATGGCAGCCATCTTTGTTTACATTTTAGGAAAACATAATGGCTATTATCTCAAGAATGCCTGAACGGATTTCCAATCTTTTTTTTTTGTTTGAAAGCTGTGAACAGCCTGCACAAACATGGTGCATGATCTGTGCATGGGTGTGCATGATCTGTGCACTACAAATTACATGGAAGTCTATGGAGAGGGCTGGCACTAATGCCACTCGAGGGCATTTTTAATTGGCAGTAAGTGAGTTAATGTATTTGTGCAAGATGGCCCTAACATTTGTGTACATACTTATGTTCAAACAGTACAATCCAACATGTACCGATGTCTCTGGTTCACATTGGCACATTTCACTCAGTTTTTTTTTTCATCTCACTAATGTCAATTTGTCTGCTGACCTCACTCAGCAACAACATAGCAGTGATCACCCCATGATGTGCACTGCAATGTAGTTTCAAATGCACTGCATTGCAGATGCTTTTTTTTTAAAACTAAAAAAGAAGAAGAAGACACGTGTGGCATACATGATCTGGGCAGATTGCCCCAGGAAATGTGCCAATCTCAACCCAAAACAAAGGTCATGCTTAGGGCTGTGTCTGTGTGCTGCATTTACCCGACCTGCTTGTCATTAATGCATACAAATATCTATGACCGATATTTTTATCAGATGTCTGGTAAATTTTAACCATGCCAGTTACAGTGATCAACAGTTTAAAACCAGTTTAAAACCCTAGCACAATCTCTGAACGGTTATGCCGCCATGTAGAACCACTTTTAACAATTCTTTTACTTTGAAAATGAGTAATTTCCTGTGAAATACACGTTATTTCGGCCCGCGCTGCGCGCGGGCCAAAATACGAATACGGGCACGCGTGGAGGGGGGCCCGCGTGGAGGGGGGCCCCGGCCAGCTCTTTGATATTGACCCCCCTGCCAAAAATACTCTCGACGGCCCTGAGCTGAGGGGCCAGATCTTGCAACGCTTAGAGTTTGGAAGTTTTGTTTACTTATGAACCAGAGAGCAGCCGCAGACCCTCAGATAAAGCAAAAATACATTGGATTGTTTTTCTCAGCCATTCCATTCCATCCTCCGAAACCTGTAGCCAGGGGACCAGACCTTGAAATGCAAGGTTGGACCTTTTGATTACCTATGGGCCACAGAGCAGCCGCAGACCCACTGAAAGCACATCATTTGTTCCAAAATTCTAGACTATCCACAACTTTCCAACGTCCCATCGTGCATTGCGCAGAAGGCGTGCGGCATTACCGGCGTCGCAGCCGAGTGTGATCTACAAGCTCACAACGGTTGCATCTGCGACGTGAGCTTGTACGTCTGCTGTTAACCGGAAGTGTCCCGCAGATAATGCTACAGTAAAGTCTTGCGGAAACAGTTGGATAGACAAAAGGAAGGAAAGGAAAATCTGAGGAACTTCTATATCGTCTGGTTTTAAATTCTGCTTTTATACAGTATTATTTTGCTATAGCTCTTTTTAAACGTTGTTTTAAACATTGCTTCACGAATAACTTTTAATAGTCTTTATCACTATTTCCAACTGTGCAGTATGCACTAGTTCTACTACACCCTGCGTCTGTGTGCTTTCCCCTGCAGGGTCCAGCCAGACAGGCTTCTCAGCCAGCTTCTTCCTGGTGGTGGTGGAGTTCACCCAGACAGGTCGCTCTCTCCTCCACATGTCGCACCTCCACCTGGCTGCCCGGCCCGTCATCATGGGTGGGTGCTTTTAACCAAAGACTTTTAGCAGCAACAGAGCCATGGATAAGTGCTGGTTATACCCTATGATGGAAAGTGTAGACATTTATTTTTAGAACACTTTTCAGGTTGTAAGTTGGGGGGGTAAACAAATCAATAACATGAAAAGGTTCAATATGTAACACAATTGTATACAATAATATTGGGGGTCCCTGCTTTCTCTCTCTCAGCTAAGGGGTACTTGGCCTGAAACTTATACATTGTACATTGTGGTTATTATTAAATAAACTGCAGTTTATAGAACTTACCAACATGTTTCTTACGATTGTTTTTGTTTTATGACCTCGCAGAAGAACCCACAGCCCCGCGGGAGAAGGATGCTGCCACAGCTTCTCAAAAGAACAGACCCTGTACCTCCAACTTACAGAGCGCATGTCGCCTCAGCCTCACAACACACAGAGTGTACAGCCAAGAGATGGCACTGCCTGCAGGAGTGGAGATCATCAGTGTTACACCATCGGCAGGTGAGGGGAAATGAAGAAAGAGAGACACACACAGACACACACACACACACACACACATGTCACTAGAGTTGTTCAGCAACAGTATTTCTTTAACCATTAGTGTTCAACTCTTCCTCTCAGGTCACCCAAGCGCATCTTCTTTACAACCGGCTGGTCGGGCTCCCTACCTTCTCGCCACTTCCTGTTCGGACGGCAAGGTGCGCTTCTGGAAGTGCAGCGTGGCAGGTGCAGAACTCTCGCACACAGACCAAGAGATTTATCAGTGGGAGGAATGGCCTCTTCTTGTGGAGGAGGGACTGGCCAATAGCAGTGCTGTAACCGTGCCAGGTCGCCCCATAGAAGTCAGTTGCTGTCACAGCAGCCGGATGGCTGTGGCCTACAGACAGACACCGAACGGACCTCTGAGCTCCACTCCGCAGCTCAACTCCACCCCGCAGCTCATCTCCACCCTGCCTTTAACCCCGACCCGTGAACTGGCTTCCACCCCTCAAGTGAACCCCAACTCCCACTTGACTCCTACTTTAAATGAGCTCCGCAGCTTAAACCCGAACCGCAGTTCCAGCCCCAACCCAACAAGAACCCAACCGGTCCACATTGCTGTCTTCCAGTGCGAGTCCACGGGAGGTTCTCAGTGGGTTCTAGAGCAGACTGTTGTCTTGGACCTGACAAGCGACGTGAGCGCTAGCACGGCTACAACTCCCAGTTTATCCAGCACCACCCTGGACTTCGCTGCACCAAATGACTGTCTGGACTCGACTGGTAAGAACTTGGTTCATTTGGACTGGGTTTCCCAAGAGGACGGCTCACACATCCTAACGGTCGGCATCAGGACAAAACTCTACATGTACGGCCCACTTTCTGGCAAGCCTCCAGAACTGGGCGTGTCATCTGAGAGCGCCAAGGATCAGAGCTTGTCCCGCCTGGTCCTGCTTCGAACGGTCGACCTGGTGTCCTCCATTGAAGGCTCCCCGCCCATCCCGGTATCCCTCTCCTGGGTACGGGACGGCATTCTGGTAGTGGGAATGGACTGCGAGATGCATGTCTACTCCCAGTGGCAGCCCCCGGCACCACCCAGGCCCAACACCGCCATGACCCAGGACACTGGTATGAGCAGCAGTGTCTCCTCCATCCTCTCTGCAGTGAGGCAGAGCCAGGAGGAGGGGCTGAGCCCCGGAGCCACCATGGCAACGTTGGCCCCTCCCAAAAAGGCCCTTACGAGGTCAATGACGAGCCTGGCCCAGAAGCTGAGTGGAAAGAGAACGGTTTATGACCTGCCGGCGGAGATGGAGGATTCTGGACTGTTTGAGGCAGCCCACCAACTATTCCCCACCTTGCCCCAGTACCACCCTGTGCAGCTTCTGGAACTCATGGACCTGGGGAAGGTAACATAATGGAATTGATTGATGTGTTTTCTTTTTAGGCTTTCTCCTTTGAATTTCATATTTTCTTTTCTTTCTTTGAAGCAGCTTTAGTGAAACTAGCATTTAATGAGCAAAATTAAGTTTGAGAGATTACTAACAATTCAGAGTTTGGTTTTCACTCTGGAAAAACAAGCGGAACAATGAGTTTGAAATGTAAGCTGCCTACAGTATGCATAGACTTATGTTTTAGTTTTTCCTTGTTTTGTCATCAGGTCCATCGGGCCAAAGCCATCCTCTCCCACCTGGTGAAATGCATCGCTGGAGAGGTTGTGGCCCTCAAAGACAACGCCACCAACCCGGAAAAGCGACTGCGGTCTCGAACCATCAGCGTTGGAGGCAGCACGGCCAGGGACAGCAAGATGTTCAGCAAGGGAGAGGGCTCCTCCCCAGACTATACAGAGATAGTCTCCATCCCTCCCCTACCTCTGTATGCCCTACTGGCAGCCGATGAGGACACCTCATCCAAGCCTGGTTGGTATACTGTAGGCGTTTAACCCATTTAGACCCGATTCTACAAATGTCTTCTGAATACTGTTTTCTGAAAAAATATCTGCAATGTTAATTATTTTCTTTTACTAAATGTTTACTTCCAGTTTTATCAATGGAAGCTGGGAGATTGTCCTCAGTCTCTTTTTGAGCAAAACATTTAGAGACATATCAGTCTATATTTGGGTAGTTTATAAGAATCACTTTGAATGGGGGAACAATGGTAGAGGAATGACATTATTTTTTCCCCCCTTTTTTGTTTTGGAATAAAAAAGAGTTTTAGTAATCTCACCAGTGTTTTATATAAAATAATCTCCCAGTAAAATAACAGCACACAGCAGGCAGTGTGAATGAAGACACTGGGACACAGACTTACAGCAGAAAGAATTCCTGCACTCTAGTGTTGTAATTCAATCTGTTCATTCTGTCAGTTCTCTTCTGACATGGATGACTTTTCCAATCATTCTGCCCTCTTCTGAAATGGATGTCTTTTCCAATCATTCTGCCCTGTCTCCCCTTGTAGAGAAAGTGAGCAGCGTGAGTGCGGATAGCGGACACGGATCCTGTCAAACCGATGCCTATGATGAGCTGTTCCAATCGCCCAACATGGGAGATCTGGACCCGCTGGATTACGACCAAGAAGAAGCAGGAAATAAGGTCTGTCTCTAGAACAGGGGTCCCCAAATTATTATTTTTTTTTTGGGGGGGGGGGGGTCCCCAGATGATTAGCTTATGTGCAAGATTGTTTTCTCACTCAAAAGTAAACAAACCAACAGTGTATAGAGGGTATCTGCACATTTCTACAGTAGAAATTTAAGGACTTTTTAATATCTTTTTAATATCTAAAATGGCTAACATTTGCCAAATTGTCAAATATTAGCGGCAGAAATTGTGAAAATAGCTCATCTACATGCTCTGTGAGCATGTAGATCGGCTATTTTCACAATGGAACCATGTACAAAATGTAATGCCTCAACTCTTTGTGCTCGTCAGGGTGGGGGGTCCCCAGTTAAAATATCATTATTTTGGGGGTTGCAGCCTGAAAAGGTTGAGAACCACAGCTCTAGAAAACCCTCTTTCCACAGCCCTCATGTCCGCCAAGTCATGAAAAATATAACGTCACTGTTAAATTCACATCTCGAAAACCGTTAAGAACCTGTGTTCCAATGAATCAGTCACCAGTTTAAATATTTAATAAACCCACAGACAGACTTAACCACTTTCACCACAGCGATCCCTATTTTGGGCATCTCATTCATTATAGGCAAACATTTTCAAACATTTCCAAAATGTAAAAGAAAACGTGAAAATTGCAGATCTACAAGCTCACAACGAAGATCTACGAGTTTGCAACAATCCTACGCTGTGAGATTGTTTGCGATGCGCTGTGATCTGAGCTTGTAGATCGCCTATTTTTGCTTTCTTCTGTGCAACACATTCACATGGCCAAGTATAAAATAAGGCCAAAAGATAAAATGTAAGGTTTCTGCCCAACAGTGACAATATGAGATTTATCAGCACAGGAGGAGACTCTCAGCGAGAGTCATTACACTATCGAGGCACAGGATGGCCGCTCTGCCCGGTCAGCTGTCAAATAACTCTGAGTAATACATGTACAATTCCACACGGCCACTGACTCTGACATTCTAGCGCTTTGGCAGCATCGTAATTTAACCAGGATTTCTTTCTTGGTCTCAGAGTGTAGGGTGCGGTGCTGTTGTTGTACTGATTACACTGTTGACACTGGGCATATCAGGATTTTCTGTGATGTCATAATGTCACCGTGATTGTGTTTTTTTCTTTTTTGCCCAAGCTTGATTGGGGCGGGACGCTGTATGGACATCCTGAATGTGTTTATTGTGTTTTGCAGTGCAGGCTGTTAGTATTGGGGTGAATACTCTATAGTTTGCATATCCAATGCGTACAGATTTGATTGTGCTTTTTGGTCGGGATACTGTGAGATATGACTTTGTTGTGCTGCATTATAGTGCAGACTATTGTACAGGACAGGTATATACTACTGTATACTGTTGCCTCAATATTGCTGGTGATTTTTGTGATGTTATTCCTGTTATTACAGCATCTTGCAGTACCTTTTCTTACTCTGCTGAAAGATTATTATTATTTCTTTTTTAAGTATTATATACAGTAGCTCTATATTCTGATAGTCTGATAGTGTTTGTTCAGTAACGGGGTTCTCCCCGACTCTCCAGGTCTTTAGTAAACAGAAATTGCATTTTCAGGTCAGGAAACCAGTTATCCAATAGGGCGGTAATCTAGCCCTGTTTTAGGGATTCGAACTTCGGGGGTCCTTGATCGCTCCAAGCTGTTCTGGTGCATTTTATAACTACTATAACAGTCACCATTAAACTGTTAGTGTTTACCGGTAGGCCTAACTTATTTCGTATTTGGCTATCTTTACTACTGTGATATTCTGAATAGGCCTATCACATTCTGGTAATTATTTTTCGTGTAAAAAAAAAAAGGAAAAAACCTGAACCCATTAATTTCGAACTTCGATTGCCAACGTAACGAGCGTTACCAAGTGGATTTGGAAATGGTGGCACAAAGAAATAATCAGACAAAATTGGAACTGAAACAGAACACGTTATTCCAACCAGTTCCCCTCCATCAGGCACCCCGGCCGACCAGGGGGAGGCAGTATAGAGACCAGGATTACTGCATGTTATTTTAGGGTAACCTACCCTAGGAAAATGGGGAAAACATGCAAACTCCACACAGTGCTTTGTTTTTATTACCGTAGTTAACAGATGTTATTACATGTATGTATGTAATAATGTCATGACTTTGCAGGACAACCGTAAATACGCATGCATGCAACAACGCAGGTTCAAATCCAGTTAATAACACCGTTGTTGCATGCCACACCTCCTCCTGTATTATTTCTGTATTAATTTACGTCTATTATGTTGATGTTATGGTAATGTCCTCCTTTGTGTCCGTCTCCCCACATTGTGCCGGCCATGCAGGTGATTGACCTTTCCCAGTACAGCCCCACATTCTTCGGTCCTGATCATGCTCAGGTGCTGTCCAGCCACCTGCTGCACTCCAGTCTGCCAGGCTTAACGCGCATGGAGCAGATGTCTCTGATGGCGCTGGCCGACACCATTGCCACCACCAGCACTGACATCAGGGAAAGCCAGGGCAAGAGCAAAGGTACTGTCAGCCAGTGGTCCAGGCCGCGACCCCCAAAATAATCATCAATTTAACTGGGGACACCCCCCCTGACGAGCACTAAGAGTTGAGGCATTACATTTTTTTATAACACATTTCTATTGTGAAAATAGCAGATCTACATGCGCCTACATGCTGGCGTTGTGAGCATGTAGAGTAGCCTAGTTCCAGACCCTGAATCGCTAGCCACACCCCTTTAAATGTTTTGTTTTGGCGATTCAGGGGTCTAGAATCGCTCTCATTGAAGAGGCTTGCCTAGTTCGAAAATCCGTACGGCGAATCAGCGTCGTGAATCAGCGTCTTGTGATCAGCATGGGTGGGGGTTTCCCAGAACTCATGTGCGTTTCCAAGTAAACCAGTGGCCGCCGCAGTACCGTACCGCGCATCGCGTCGCGGTAAAATGCGGTAAATTGCGGTAAAATGCGATCGTATCGATCTCGCTATGAAACACCAGTAGCAGGCATGTTATGTTGTGTTTGATTACTAGTTCGTAGTGCTCCTATTCTGCCTGTTTCTTTGGTTAGCAAGTAGCACTAGCAAGCAACAGGCTAGCCAGTAGCCAGCCACACATAACAACACTACGTCATGTGTTGGTCAGACGGTGAACCAATCGCAGAAAACTGCCTCTTTGGCAACGCCCATCCCAGCAATCGCCCTGGGCGGGAGCAACCTCAGACTGAATAATGGAGTGAAACGAAATGTCAATTCAGGCTGAGTGTCAGGCTACACGTAGAGCATTCTGCCTCTAAAATTTGACAATTTGGCCAATGTCGAACTTGAATATCGGCTATGTTGACAGATCATCCCTTATGGGGGTCCCTGACACAAAGTATTTTCAGATTTCTTTTTTTTTGCCAAATGCATATCAGTTTGGGGTGTCCTTGACATGAAAATGTTTGAGGACCACTGCTGTAGGGAAATTTGTACTGTAATGCTGCTTTGGAGTAATTTGGAAACGGGTCTACTCCTGTATAGGGGTGTGTCAAAATGAGTAAAATAAATGTTCTCAAAGTTTGTTAAGTGTTTCCTTTAAGCTTTGAATTGCTCTCATCTCATCTGATCTCACGCAATCTGTTTACTGTATGTTGTGTTGATGTAATAGCTACAGTATAACTGAGATCTGGAAAGGAAACTGACATAAAGTTCTTCTTCGTCGACATTTCAGGTGGAGAGACACTGGACGACTGTGGTCTGAAGTTCCTGCTGGCTGTCAGACTGCACACTTTCCTCTCCACCTCTATGCCCCCCGCACACCGAGCACAGCTGTTACGCCAAGGTACCATGGGACACTGGCTATATAAGGTTTTCTTCATGTACCCTGCACAGGAACCATCTATGGGCCACAGTACTATGTTATTGTGAAAGATATACCAGCCAAGATTATATAAAAAAGTAACTTTTGTTTAATTGACTTTTACTTGGAAGTTTTTTGGCTGCCATTTGCTGTGTCCCTGGCATATGGAGGTAACGGCGTCTGACCTCAATACCTTTTTGTGCAAATCCCATTGATTTCATCATTAGCTTGCTGATGGTGGTCTAATGGACAACCTTCACACAATTGGCGACAATCTTTATAAATAAAAGCCTGATCAGTTTCCAAACAGTGAAAGGATATGCATCACTTAACTGCTAAGGTTTCTGGGTCCTCTGCTGATATTTTCTCACTGGCCAGAGAGAAAAAAAGGTGAAAATGCAAAAGGAAAACATTCAAACCACCTCAGGCGGTCTACAACGTAATTAGTATAGTCGATTAAAAGGCAAAAGACAAAAATAGTCACATTAGGTCATAAAGATATCTGTGTTCTGTCATTAATGGAATGATGAAATGCTTGGCCTCTTCTCTAACCCTCCCTCCCCCCTACTGTTCTGCAGGTCTGTCGACGTGTCACTATGCCTGGGCTTTCCACTCCGAGGCTGAGGAGGAGCTGTTGAACATGCTGCCTGCCCTGCACAAGGGAGAGCCCACCTGGCCTGAGCTACGCTCCATGGGTGTGGGCTGGTGGCTGCGTAGCACCAACAAGCTACGCAGGTGCATTGAGAAGGTACGTGGGCAAAGTGGTCTTTATTTGTTTATTGTAGGGCTTCGATGACATTTGTCCTCATGAGTATAGGGCTTTTGAACAAACAAGCCCCATCTCAGTTCCGTGCATAAAATGTTGATTTGCCTCTCGAATTAAGACTGGTAGCTCATTTTGTATCATGTTGCCAGTGAAATGTGGGACTCAAGTGCCTGCCGTCAGGAAGTTCGGTTAACCAGTTGTCCAGAACCACCAATCCAACCAATATGCCCATATATGGGCGATCCAATATATTTATGGGCACATACTAATGAAATCAGGGATCTCCATATACAGTATGGGCATAAAAGGAACAAGGACTGACGGATACAGAGTTCTCCATATATGGGCATAAAACGGGTCACGGGTAGACGACAGAAACGGACATCTCCATATACAGGATGTGCACAAATGGGAACCCAGACTGACGAGTACAACAGAGCCCCTGACACTATGACTCAGACGTATTGGTCGGATCTGTGGTGCGACGTAGGTGTGAGGGCAGCACAGTACCTCTAGTATATATTAGGGCTGACCTTCGATTGCAGTTATTAAAATCGAAGCTCATAAGCCAAAAATCGAACGAACTTCGAAGTTGGGGGGGGGCAAAAGCTTATCGGTACATAACCGATAACCGTTGTTAACCGAAATGTGTTAAAAAATGTGCTATTTTACCCAATTAAAAAAGGGAAAACACATTTTTTTCCCCCATAATAAAGCTCCCAATTTAAAGTAAAAACAACAATACAACGAGGAAGAAGAAGAATATGATACAAATGTTTTCTATAAGAAATGTGTTTTATGCAGTACAGTAGGATTGACATAATCATGTCATGTCTGTAATGTAACGCGTCGCGGCTGCAACGGCGCAACTCACAAGCCCTATAAGATTAACTCCCAATGTGTACGCAAATGTAAGTAGTAGATTGTATAGTAAATAATTGCACTGCAGTGTGTCATCAACCGAAAGCTCACAGTCAAGAAAACTAGGCGGGCGCGACTAGTTTTGAGTTTGCAGATCGGATATAAATCCGTCATCATCAACACCACGTAATCCTAGCAAGTTGGTTTTAAGCTCTTCTTTCCTCTTTAAAATGGGATCGACGGGTGACGGGGTCTGTTTTGGAAAATCAAATTTTCGCTGTTTGTTTCCTGATGAAGAACAAGCTTGTGTCTCTTGTCAGCGTGTGGAGGACAGCAACAACAGCATGCATGGATGTTACACCGACATTGGTGTCGGGGGCTTGACACAGAAACGTGTGACCGCATCGCATAGTTGCATCATGCATGGGTGATGTTACTCAGACATTGGTGTCTGAGGCTTTATCTGTGACAGCGCGCTGCCTTTTCTTTTTTTCTTTTTTTTTCGCCGACCATTCTGGTGGCTTCATGCTTGCTCTTGTTGTTGTCAGCTTGTTGTAATGTTAACATGTGTGTGAGGAGAAGGTGACGTTATCACGCTGGAGTGGAGCGAGGTGCAAGCTAAGGCACGCGGCCCCCCCCAAAGGACAAACGGCCGCGGACGATTATTCGAATTTATTTTTCAAGTTCGAACCTCGTGCCATCGAACGAAGCTTAGAATATTCGATTATTTTGGGTCAGCCCTAGTATATACAGTATATTATCGTTTTGTATGTCCAAAACCGTTTGTTTTGTATTTATCATTTTAAAAATGATTTAAAATAGTGAAAATAGCACGGCGAGGCGTTGTGTGCTTGTAGATTGTCTATTTTCACTAGTTTTGTGCAACAGTCTTATATGATGAGGCAGGGCATTCATTTACGGGGAAAGAAACGTGAACATATGAAACTTGGAGATACTAGGTTTCAATGACGATATACTGTACTAGAGAAATGAAAATCATTTTCAGTAAAAACCAAAGGTCTAAGCTCTGAAAAATATTTATTTATTTCCTGTTTCCATCTTCTACAGAGGCAGAGAAATATGTTTTTGCTGAACTTTGACAATTCTGTAAAGGTTTTCAGAAAACTCTTAGGATTTAGAAGGCGTTTTTACAATGGGCCTCAGGTCTAAGCACAATACAATCGTCTGTGAGTGATGCGTTTTCTGTTGAGCTTCTTTCAGTGGTTCAGCGTCAACAATGCAGAACTCTGCAGTTGGCTTATAGAGGGACAACGTGTTGTGTGCTGTGGCCCTAGTTTCTCTGCAAGACAAAGAGCTAGGCCTGTCACAATTATTATATAATAATGGTCTAATCACAATTATTTGACATAATCGCAATTATTTTGTCATAATTCTCATAATCGTTTCCATGTTGAAAAACATTTTCAAAAAAGTGGAAATAGCAGATCATCTACAAGCTCACAACGCGTTGCAATGCTACGCGTTGTGAGCTTGTAGATCGGCTATTTCCACTATCAATGTTATGTTAGTATAAAGTCAAATATGTCAGTCATTTCTTTGTATATTTAGGTTATGTCTCATCTGCCATGTGCAACTTCAAAGCCTACAAGCCAAACAGAAATGTAATTTTCAACGTCAAAAACACAATTAAATCTTTAATCGCAATTATTTGAGTGACAATTAATCGTCATGTAAAATAATCGTGACAGCCCTACAAAGAACAACCAACAATTAAATGTTGGCTAACTGACTCGACTGTCATGTCAAGTCCAACAATCAGCCATTTGATTATGTGTTGCTGCTGGATCGGCACTGACAACAAAACAAACCCCACTGCCATAATAAGGATTGTCCTATTTGTTTTAGAAAGCTTGTGGTATACTATCTTATGATGTCTTTTATGCAAAACGTTGCTTAAGTTGAGATTTTAGTTATGTATTAACTAAAGCATGATGTGCACTGAGCTGCACAGTAACACCCAGATAAAATATTTGTACACAACGGGCACTTTAGTAGTTTAGTGTCTGGGGAAGTTAAATAAAGCACTCTCCAAATATTTCACATTTTCTTCTGTGTGTTTTAGTGGTTCCATTACCTTTCATTTATTGGCTTTATATGTGCCCTGGGCTAAGGGAATATTCTTTTCATAGTATCTTTTTGGTGGTTTTATTGAGAGAGGTGTCACTGGCAGACACCGTGCTGCATTAATTATCATCTACAACAGCGTAATCTGTCTGCACTTAATCGACCGTTGACTTGCTCGTCGTCCGTACATGATGGATCAGATTGATTGTGCTTGAAACTACCAAAGGAGGAAAGTGGTGTTTTTCGCTGAGGCTGCAGTAAACTACAGTGCCACATTGCAAGATCCTGAGTGTTAATTTAACTCTTGAGAGTGTAGAAATTAACTTGTAAGGTTCCGTTTATACCCTCTCAACAGTTAAGGTGGTTGCACACTGCACTGCGTGTTTTCGTTGCGTTTTGGAAATCCGAAAGCCATAGGCCAGGGAGAGAGAGCAAGGGACTCAGTGCAACAGCTGCGAAAATCGGAAAAAATCAACCCTGGTCCGAAAATAAATACGAAACCGGCGGCAGTGTGCAAACGTGATTGACATAACGTGAGGTTGATTTTTTTTATTCACGCAATCCGAAATTCACTCCGATATTCGGCCCGAAAAACGCAGCAGTGTGCAAAGACCTTTACATTTACACTCAGGATTTTTGCAGTGCATAATTGTTCCTGTCTTGTGAAAACCATGTATGCCCAAAACTGTTACTTTTGCAGGGGGAAAAAAACAACCTCTGTTCCACTTCCAATGGATCCAAAGTAGAAAGTATTTAGGCACAAGCTGTTTAATACTTAAATTGATTAAATATGTTAACCCACAGACAGACGTATTAACTTTAAACAGAAATAGCTAAAGTAGCTGATCTACCAGCGGGTGGCAATGCGAAAGTAAGGCAAAGTACCTATAAGGAAAAATGTACTAAACCTCCTGTTGTTATGGTGAAATGTGAGCTCACCTGCATCGCGTTTCATCCCATTCATGCGTTTATCGTGCGCTTAAAAATATAATATAACGATTGCATTCACCACGGCTTCGCGGGCACTCGAAGCCGGCACGCGGGCACTCGCGCCTGCGGCGCTCGGGCGCGAAGAGCAGGACCAAGGTCTGATGGCCTTCGCGCCGCTTGCAATGTCGTGGACAATAACTGTGACGTATAACCATTGTATTGCTCAAAATTCTTTATTCATTTCACCATAACAAAAGGAGGCTACTCTGTTGCAACGGGACGGCAGAATGAGATTTGCATTTCGCCCTATCAGTACGGTAGGAGACCCGGGCAGTACATTTGCCCAGTTTGCCTTATCTGGGTTTGCCTTAAGGGGATTTCCCCGGCAATGCAATGGGTTTTGAGCTTGTAGATTGTTTATTTTGGCTACTTTTGCGTGATGCTGTCATGCGACAAATGCGACAAAGTAGTATAAAGTATAAAATATGGCATTCATTTGTGTAAAGAAACATTAAAAGGTGAAATATGGAGATAAAGGTTTTCTGCCCGACAGCAATGGTAATCTATATGTGCTGCTCCCCAAAATGACCCACAAAGCAACAATTCACACTGTAGATAAAGCTGCTGTGGACTGCAGGGACGTGTACAGAAATTCTATGCACTTTATTTTTGTTTTGTTGTTGATGTGTTTTCTTTTTTTCTTTTTTCTTTTTTTTTCTTCTTTTTTTCCTTCTCCACTCTGTCAGGTTGCCAAGGCTTCTTTTCAGAAGAACAATGATCCTCTGGACGCAGCTATTTTTTACCTCGCCATGAAGAAGAAAGCAGTGGTCTGGGGACTTTACAGGTAGGCACTATTCTGACAGGCTTTTACATAATGGAACACACACACACACACACACACACACACACACACACACACACACAAACACAAACACACACACACACACACACACACCAGCACTCTGCTCTCTCCCTTCGAAGCCAAGATCAATACTGTCAAATTATAAAGAGATTAATGACAGCAATGTTGTTGTTTTGGAATTTCTATTCTCTTATTCCCCCTCCAGGTCTCAAAAGAATGTCAAGATGACAGCCTTCTTCAGCAACAACTTCAGTGAGGAGCGGTGGAGGAGAGCGGCGTTGAAGAATGCCTTCGCTCTTCTGGGGAAACAGCGATTCCAGCACTCTGCAGCCTTCTTCCTTCTGGCTGGCTCCCTCAAGGATGCTGTCGAGGTAAATGAGGACCAGAAGGGATGCAAAACAAAAATAAGAGAGACACTTGTCCCTTGGAAAAACACGTTTACGAATTTGAGTCTTCTTTTTTTCCAGAGAAGCAAAAATAAAAATAGAAGTCACTTATTTTTTTTTTACCGTGGTCTGATGAATCATGAATGATACCCACATTATTGGTGTCTTTGTTTATGACATTTGGTGACGTGTGATCAAAATCGTAGCATACTTGTAAGCAGTCCCCAACAGAGACACAGTGGTGATGGATGTCATACTGCAACCCCAGCACTTTTTATCAGCACATACAGTATTTTCCCTTTTTATTTATTAAAACAGCCCGACATGTTCCAGCGTTGGTGTCTTTGTCAAAAGCTTTTAACAATATGCACTGAAGAATTATTGATGTCGGGCTGTTGACTCTTGGGTGTTTCCGTGTTCTACATACAATATTCTCCTCAAGCAGTAACCTACTCGTGGCGAAGCCCTTTGCAGAAGGGACAAGCAACGTTGTCCCTTCATGTTATGAAGCATTGTGCTTCCATAACGTTTTTTTGCTTTATACTGCATGTTCTTGCTCCTAAATATAGATTTGTGCCCTAGTATGCGTTCTTCCACATACCTTCCCAGTGTATGGTAGTGTATAAAGCAGGGATCTTCAACAGGGGGTCCAGGACCCCTAGGAGGTCTTCAGAGTTACTACTACAGGGGGGGCCGCCAAATCTTTGTGTGATACAGTAGGATAATTCTTTTAAATTAAAAACTTGAATCCTTTCATCCCTATTCTGAGGAGAACTTTAGCCAAAAAAGGCGCTGCGAGGCGCTGAGAGCTTCTAGATCGGCTATTTTCGGCAAATAGGTTTGGTGTAGAGGTAAAAAAGAGCAGACAAAGTACAGAGTGAAAAGTCAAGTTTACTAAGTATCAATGATTTAAGTGGTTAAATGTCTGAAAAAAACCCTGGTTATAAAGGAAAGCTAGTATCTCTTTTATTGTCAGGCAAACTATGTACATGGTTCAACTTGCATTCATTCAGTTAAGCCTGTTTGTGAAAGACCTAGAAGGGGGGGGGGGGTGACATTACTTTCTCTGCAGGAGAAATGACTACGTTCGCTGAGAATGTTATGCAAATGAGTGTCATCATGGCAAAGGGCAACGGTTGACTTTGTTTGGTGTCTCTAGCGGGGGTGGTCTAATTTAAATGCAGCACACACCTTGAGAGCCTGAAATGAGTTGCACCCCTCATCTAACTCCCTGCTGGGTGCTCTCTCATGTTTGATTTCCTGCTCTCCCTCATTAGGGATAAAAGGGAAAATCCTAACCTCAATTCATCTCAGAAAATAATTATGAGGTGTGTATCCGTGACAGAAGTCGGATGTGACCTCATTTCACGTTGAGTTATGTTAGGAAATGGGAATATTTTGTTCTGTCCCATTCTGCCCTCACCCAAACCCTGTAATGTGAAGTGTTGACATGATGATTATGATGATGACTTCTCTCCCAGGTGTGTTTAGAGAAGATGCAGGACCTCCAGCTGGCGCTGGTGATCTCTAGGCTGTATGAGTCAGAGTTTGAGACGGCTTCCACCTACAAGAAGATCCTACAACGACACGTCCTTGGCCTCGACAAACAGGTACACTCACTGCGCGGGTTATATTTTGTGTTAAAATATAACCCAATGCAGCTTTTGAAATTGCAAAATGTGAAACTTGAAGGAAAGCCAAGGTCATTTCCATGATGACCTTAGCATAAATTTGTGTTAGCCACTTTTGATACAATGAAGAATCTTAGTATGTCCATGATGTCACTAAATTGTGAAAATGCTGATGTATTGCTAAATCTGGATAGTAAAGGAAATGTTTAATTAAAATAAGATTATGTGTGAGGTTATAAGGGTTTTTATAGTCAAATAAGCCCATGGAAATACCTAATTCACTTGAAATTTGCTTGACATTTGCATGTGAAATGAACTCAGGAGTTACCTTTTATCCTCAGCCTCTGATTGTACTGTATGTTGTCCTGTTCAGATTGCAGTTCATCCAGACGCATTCCTGCGCAGCATGGCCCACTGGGTCCTGGAGGATTACAGCAGAGCTCTGGACACTCTGCTGGAACAGCCTGCTAAGAGCACCACCACTGGCTCCACTGGGGCCACATCTGACCCTGGTACATCTTATAGTGCTAAACGATGTCTGTCTGGGATTTAGCTAGTACACACAGTCAAAGCCTCAGCGTTAACCCTGAGAATGTAGAAATGTAACCAAATGGCCTTCTCTGTGCATTTGGTCACATTTGTACACATTTGGAGTTAAAAATAATACATGATGAATGAATAATAGAATTAATAATAAATTAGAATAATAAATGAATACTGGGGATTTGATTTTGTATTTACTGCATGTCTAGATTCCAGAGACATGCTGCTGAGAGCAAGAACAAACAATAGCAGACCTTCAGGGCTCCTCTCTTGCACTGATAAGGTCTTTGGTATTAATAGCGGGCTGTTTTATAACGGACAGCATTCCCGTGCAAGTGTAGATCACAGAAAGGCAGATGTGTGTATACTGTATGACTTTGTATTTGTCAAGCTTGCATTAAGAATGGAATAAGCACTGAACTTAATATGAACCTCACCATGACTTGAGAGATAAACCGCTCCCTGATGAGCACCCTCCTTGCGGAGATGATTTCTCTGTCTGGGAGGTTCCCCTTAGTTGACTTTACAACAGTTTGCCATCTGTTTAATCAAATCTTTGCTGGACTAACAAGTTGATGATCAGATTCTTGTACATTTTGTATGGAAATATCTCATAGAATGAGGGTTAATAGAATGACCCTCCCCCCACACACACAGAGAGACATACACCTAAAGAACCCAGAAATGTATATACCGTGATGATGATAATTTAAGAGACTCAAACAACATTCCCTGTCTTTACGCCCCAAATCGGGAAAGAAAAAACATGATTTACCGAAAATAGTAAATTCACAAGCAGAATATGGATCAAGTTCAAGTTGTTTGTAAATGTATAAAATATAAAAGGCAGTGAGAAATAAAACATTAGAAGAACAACATTTTAAATCACAGAAAGACCTTTGGGTGTGAAAGAGTCAACATTTGGGAATCACATTTTGATAACCATCTCTTCTGTTAGCTGTCAAAACACTTTCTGAGCTCCCCAGTTGTCCCTTCTAGTCCCCCAATAAGAGATATTCAGGCATTTGGCCTAGATAAGAGCACTCTGCACTTCAAAATGTCTAGAATGTAATTACTGATTCATTGTATTCCACATCCGATTCAATAACAATAACACAACATGGCAGGCACTAACTGTGATCAAAGCAGAAGGGGGAATGTTTTGCACAAACACCTCAGTTTAAATAGCCCAGTCTCCTCTGGCTTGTGTGTTTTTCTATGGCAGGTCCCTCGGCCATGTCCCCATGCAGCCCCGAGGTGTTCAACTTTTACACCTACCTCCGCACTCACCCACTGCTCCTCCGCCGCCATTTGGGTTCATCGGACAAAGCCAAAGTCGGCCTGACCACCGAGGGCCGCAGAGCCGACTCGATCACCCTGGTGGAGAGGAGGCTGTTTTTCACTGCAGCGTATGCCCACCTCCAGGCCGGCTGCCCTATGCTGGCCCTGGAGGTTCTCTCCAAGATGCCCAAAGTCCACAAGCATTCCAAACTGGTTGTCGGCCGGGGTGACGCGGGCATGAGCCCAGAGCTCAGTGACGGGAGCCAGAAAGGCCAGGCGTCCGATTTTGATTGGTCGCAGCCGCTTCTGAACGGGTACGAGTCGGCCAGGGACAGCCTGTCCAACAGCCAGTCAGACTCGATGTTGAGTTTCGACTGGAGTCAGCCATCTATGCCTGCCCTGGAGCTGAACTGGGACAGCGACAAAGACGACGAGGATGAGGAGGAGCAGGAGGAGAGTAAAAGCAGCAAGAAAGGCGTGGCGGGGGACAGCGTGTTTCATCACGACACGCAGGACACCATGTCCCCGCTGTCTGAGACCGCCACAGAGGAAGACAGCAAGGACAGCGACGCGTTCATAGTGCCGTCGGAGGACATCCTGGCAGCCCAGCTGAAGTTCAGCGCGTGCCTGAAGATCCTGACCAATGAGCTGCGGACTCTGTCAACAGGCTACGAGCTGGAGGGTGGGAAGTTGCGCTACCAGCTCTGCCAGTGGCTGGAGAGAGAAGTGAGACAATACTTTTAATACTTTTTCATGTACTGTGGCAGCTCTCTCAGTGGCCGAATGGCATTTAAAATGTAAAGCTGCATTGGGTTATATTTTAAACAGAAAAAAAAAATCACACCCGTGTGAACTGAGCGGTGGTTTACCCACCTCATAGATCATGTGTACCGATTTTTGTGACATTTGAAGAAAATATGTAGGAAAAGGAGCAAAAAGTGTGTTTTGTAGAAAATTCAAGATGGCGGAAAATCTATCCTGGCGCAAATGGGCGTGGCCTATATGGGGAGATGCGTCTTGACCCAAGGAATCCAGGGAAAAAATAATTTAAATTTTCCGATCTACGGTTCAAGAGTTACGGGGCAAAACGTAAAGTGGGCCGTTATAGCGCCACCATGAGGCCGAGTGATGTAATTATTTTTCGATTCATTCTTAAAATCATTATGAATCTCCTCTCCGAGGTTTGAAACTGTAGCTCCTATGGTTTATGAGAGAAAAATACTTGAAAGTGATTTCTTGCATTGTCCCATTATAAGTCAATGGGGACAATTAAGCGTCGTTTTTTGCCGATTACGTCGGCATGGTAAGGCGGATCGGAACGAAAGGTAATAGCACACCATTCCCGGCCGAGCCGCACATTTTGATGTATATATTGCGCGAGTGGCGTAAATGGTGCGGCACTAGTTACGCGCCGAAGTTTAGGCTACATACACGGACGGAGACAGACAGACCCACACACACGGCCACGTATAGGAGCGTTGTGACCACCGCTCAAAAAATGCCTCAAAGTATGATGCAGGTCAATTTAATTCAGACTTAAAGGACCAGGTCACCTCTGGGACAACCAGATCTTATTTTATTTTTGTGTGGGACACGGTCAACACAATCCTGAATTATTTTTGAGCGGTGGTCACAACGCTCCTATACGTGGCCGTGTGTGTGGGTCTGTCTGTCTGTCTGCGTCCGTGTATGTAGCCTAAACTTCGGCGCGTAACTAGTGCCGCACCATTTACGCCACTCGCGCAATATATACATCAAAATGTGCGGCTCGGCCGGGAATGGTGTGTTACCTTTCGTTCCGATCCGCCTTACCATGCCGACGTAATCGGCAAAAAACAACGCTTAATTGTCCCCATTGACTTATAATGGGACAATGCAAGAAATCACTTTCAAGTATTTTTCTCTCGTAAACCATAGGAGCTACAGTTTCAAACCTCGGAGAGGAGATTCATAATGATTTTAAGAATGAATCGAAAAATAATTACATCACTCGGCCTCATGGTGGCGCTATAACGGCCCACTTTACGTTTTGCCCCGTAACTCTTGAACCGTAGATCGGAAAATTTAAATTATTTTTTCCCTGGATTCCTTGGGTCAAGACGCATCTCCCCATATAGGCCACGCCCATTTGCGCCAGGATAGATTTTCCGCCATCTTGAATTTTCTACAAAACACACTTTTTGCTCCTTTTCCTACATATTTTCTTCAAATGTCACAAAAATCGGTACACATGATCTATGAGGTGGGTAAACCACCGCTCAGTTCACACGGGTGTGATTTTTAGATATGTTAGTATTTCAGCATGCTACAACTGGTCATATGATGCATTTTGCATCATATGACCAGTTGTAGCATGCTGAAATCGGCTGAAATACTAAAATATCTAAAAACACAGATTGAACACAAAAAATAACTCAGGATTGTGTTGATCGTGTCCCACACAACAATAAAATAAGATCTGGTTGTCCCAGAGGTGACCTGGTCCTTTAATGTCCAATGTAATTCCAATTGTATATCTGTCAGTTTTTGCCATATGCATCACACTGTTCACTGCTCATACCCACAGTCCACATGCACAGTGGTTGTTTCGTGTTGCTTTGTATACTATTTACACGTTTTTAAAACCACCTACAGAGAACATCAGGCAAAAAGATAAATTATGTATATATCATATTGGTTCATTTTCATTTTTAATTGTTATTTGTCTATTCTAAAATAATGGTCCAGTGACAGGGGTTACAATGGTGGGACGAATTACCCTTGAGGTCGACACCTGCAACGCGTTGTGAGCTTGTACTGTAGATCGCCTATTTTCGTTACCTTTACACGAAGAGTATCAAACAGGGCATTCATTTGGGGCGTTGGGGGGAGGGATTGTGGGTCCAAGCAAGACAAATGGCTTGTTTGTCTATGAAACAATTGCAGTGTCTTGTGAAAATTAAGCATTTGATAACTTGATGAAATGCATTGCATTATGCATTCCACAGATGCTCTATAGCCCATGGATGATGGATTCCCTGTAGCAACATTAATGTAAAAACATTCCATTTTGTTTTCCCCAGGTGGTGGCCCTACAGCGCTGCTGCAGCTATAAGCCCTGTCTGCCGGAGCTGGCCGACCACACTATGGCTCCTGTCTCTGGGGCAGCAGAGGAGGATCCGGTGGGTGTTTGTTGCTGCCATGGCAGCAGATTTTATTTTTTTTAGATTCATTAGAAAATCATGAAGTGTTTTTTCTGATGATGTACTGACAAGATGTATTAAAGGGGAAGACCACCCATTTTAAATATTGAAATATGTCATTAATATACCTTAGAGGAGTTGTGTGGAAATAGAAAAAAAGTTCCCCCCCTTCTGTGTTGCCTAGAACTGGAGGATTGATTTGGGGGTTTGTATTGTAAATTACAACTTGATGACATCACACATTGTACTTTACAATACAAACCCCAAAATCAATCCTCCAGTTCTAGGCAACACAGAAGAGGGGGAACTTTTTTTCTATTTCCACACAACTCCTCTAAGGTAATATACCTTAGAGGCACAGTTCAAAATTGAAAATGGGTGGTCTTCCCCTTTAATGTAATGTGGCCACTTATAAGTATCTTGCTTTAATAGAGTTGCAATTTGCATGACTCTCCTCTCCCCTCTTTGATTGTGCCTCTATTCCTATTTTCATAGCATAACCATCCCTGCAAAAACACAGCTTTGTACTATATTTACCAATTGATACATTTTTTTGTTTTCAATTTGAGCTTGATTTAGCTTGATTTGGTTCATTTAATTATTTGGTTTGTTTAGTACATCCACAGGCCAAAGAATAATTTTGTAAAACGCTTTTGTCACAGCTTTAGCAGAATATATTATTGTCAGAGATTGTTTCAAAGGTTAATTTTGTTTTGCATTACCACTCTGGAACTTGAGCTGAAAACCAGCTTGCCAGTTAACCACATGAAGCTGCTGTCGTTACTCTGGGGGCGCATACATTTCTTCGCCACTTATCAAGCTTAGCTCACCTAGCTTTGCAGTGCGACACTTTCTTTCTGATGTTGTAGATCGTCTGTTTTTGCCAAAGACATTTCGTGTACGAGGGGGGGGGAAAAGGAGCGGACTACGTATATCCCGGGGGAACCCTGGTTAACTAAGTCTATAGGGGTTGAGTCTAGGGCTGTCACAATTATTACATAATCGTCTAATCGCGATTATTTGACATAATCGCGATTATTTTTCATAATCGTTTCCATGATGAAAAATGTTCAAAATCAGTGGAAATAGCAGATCTACAAGATCACAACGCGTTGCGATGCGACGCGTTGCATTGTAGCTTGTAGATCGGCTATTTCCACTATCAATGCATAAAGTTGTCAAATATGTCAGTAATTTCTTTGTATATTTAGGTTATGTGTCATATCTACTATGTGCAACTTCAAAGGCTAAAAGCCAAACAGAAATGTAATTGCCAACGACAAAAACACAATTAAATTATTAACCGCAATTATTTGAGTGACAATTAATCGTCATGTGAAATGTCATAATCGTGACAGCCCTAGTTGAGTCGTTCGGATTTGGATCTTTACAGTAATACTGATTCATGTGGCCGTAAAAACCAATGTGGGGCTAATTGGTTTGAATGTTTTTCTTTCAACAGCCTGGGAGCCCGCCTGGTGAGAGCCAGAGGAGCCGGAGACACTGGCTCCAGAGTAACCAGCCTCTGCTGAGGATGTTCCTCAGTTACTGCAGCCTGCATGGCTCTCATGGTGGAGGCCTGGCCTCTGTGCGTATGGAGCTCATCCTGCTGCTGCAGGAATCCCACCAGGTATTTGAAACGGACGAACGCCCTCTGTCACCGCTAAGAGGTCATAGCCAGCACTTTTCAGTTCAGTAAGCTCTGTTGACCTGATGCAGTGGTCCTCAACCTTTTCAGGCAGCGACCCCCAAAATAATGGTATTTTAACTGGGGACCCCCCCCCCACCCACCCTGACCAGCACTAAGAGTTGAGGCATTACATTTTGTATAACACGTTTCTATTGTCTCAATTTCTGCCTCTAATATTTGACAATTTGGCCAATGTTTAGTGTTGGAGGTATTAAAAAGACCTTAAATTGTCACTTTAGAAATGTGAAGATACCCTCTATACACTTAAACTTTATGTTGGTTTGTTTACAGTTGAGTGAGAAAACAATGTTGCACATTAAGTTAATCATCTGGGGACCCCCCAAAATAATTTGGGGACCCCCCCTGGGGCTCCCGACCCACAGGTTGAGAACCACTGGCCTGAAGTACACTTTGCGGCTATCAAGGTATTACGGTATACAAGGGTATAGAGGGGCAGGCAGTGGCTCAGGGGTAGAGCAGAGGTTGGAACACGGAGGGTTCCCCAAGGGTTCCCAGTTCGATCCTGGGCTCCCCCAGAGTTGGTGTTGAAGAGTCCTTGAGCAAGACTCTGAACCCCTAGTTGCTCCTGATTAACAGGTTGGTGCCTTGCATGGTTTCCTCCACCATCAGTGTATGAATGTGTGTTTGAATGGGTGAATGTAATACACAATCTTTGTAAAGCGCCTTGGATAAAGGCGCTATATATAAATGCACAATTTACCATTTGTAGAGAAATCCTGAAGGTGTGATTTTTCAATACAGTCATAAATACAGACATTGAAAAATAATTGCCACATATAACTTTATGTTGAGATAACTTCTTCCAACTACTAAAGCAGTTTAATCACCTGGTTTTATTCAACAGCCAGTCTGCTACCATCACCCCACAGTGTCATCGGCTCCTCAGGCAAACAATGCTGAATCTATGGAATCGTATTATTCATTATTCTATAGGCCATACATTTTAACCACTTACACCCTAGAGTATACTACAGTATATACTTTGTCAGCTGGTGTCCCCCAGAGGTCTATACTAGTCTAGGCCCTTTTTTTCTTTCTTTCTATACCAAATCTCTTCACCCCAACAAAAAAACTGATCTATGACGTTTTGAGCTTGTAGATCTGCTATGTTTGCCAAATGTTGGCCAAAGAATACGGACGCTAGTGGTCACGTGATTAAACCCAGTAGGACTTGTCTAAATAGGGTAATTGCATATCAGACACAGTGTATGCTAGACAATGTCATAATGCTATAATGACTTCTATAATCACCATACAGCAGCTCAGCTTTAAGATTATTATTTTTTTGTGTGTTTTTGTTTTACACATATAAGGTGTCAGGAAGGTATGAACATAGTTTATACTGAAAATAATTTAGAATGTAGAAGATTGTCTCGTGTCATAGCTGTTGCTGAGGTGATATGCAAACATTGAATTATTAACCATAGATTCTCAGTTGGCATCTCAGCAGTAGTTGACCGATTCTCTTTGTGAAGGATCCAAAAGGTACATACAGTACTTGAGGAAGGTCATCAATATATATGAACCTTCTGAAAGCAACTGGGTCTTTGAAAACCAGGGTTTGCCATTTTTTCTCGTGTGTGTGTGTGTGCAGTGCACACCTTATTGCAACCAGTTTCAATACTTTATCACAACTCTCAGACACAAAAACACACACACACACACACACACACACACACACACACACACACACACGTTCGCTCGCTCACACAGACCTACTTCCCGATCACATGTATTGATAACACACCTTACTGAGGTTCCTGAGGGAGGTCTTGCTAGAAGGTTGCGTCAAATTGTAATCTTAATGAATGTAAACTGCTCTCATAAGTTATCATGGTGTTCCCATGACAACTTATGAGAGCACTTAACATTCCTGTTTATTGCTAGCACAGTTGACGTTCAATGTGTAGAAAGAAAATCCTTTCTGCTCTACTGCTTTTGATTTCAGAATAAAAGCAGCAACGTCCCGTCTCTCTCTCACACACGCACGCACACACACACACACACACACACACACACACACACACACACACACACACACACACACTGGCCCCATCCCTCACTGCCTTTGGTCAGATTCCATGCATCTCATCTCATCTTGGGTTAGTTTGCACTGGGTTACTTGTGTCATCGTCACACACTCTAGCAGTTTTCCTCATCCCTTCTGATTACGTCTCAGCAGGAGCCCGGCTGTTTCCTCACAATTGACATCAAAGCAAACACACCCAGACTTCTCTGGGGGAAAAAAACAATGAGTGAGACAGTTGGATGTTTTTCTATTCATATCTACTCCCATTTCTGTTCGACAGGTCATTAAATGTTGTCAGTTACAATAGGGCTTCTATTATTATTTTTGCCCCATTTAAACGACACGGTTTACACTTTATACATCTTACGCCAAAAACAGCAGATCTACTGTATAAGCTCACAGCATGTCCAGTGTGATGGGTTGTGAGCTTGTAGAGCTTCTAGTTTCCACTGTTACCTATTTTAAGTGGGCGACACTGTACACATTTGCATCGCTGGATGTGTCTGTCTCAGTGTGTTGGAACTCATCGAGTGGCCGGTAGAGCTGCCGAATGGGAACTGCAAGGTTCCCAGTTCGATCCCAGGCTCCCAGATAGTTAGTGTATAGTATGTGTCCTTGAGCAAGACTCTGAACCCCTAATTGCTACTGATGTGCAGGTTGGTGCCTTGCATGGTTCCCTCTGCCATCGGTGTATGAATGTGTGTGTGAATGGGTGAATGTAAAGCGCCTAGATTAACTAGCGCTATATAAATGCACCATTTACATTTAACATACTGTAGGCAAGGCAATTTTATTTGTATAGCACTTTTCAACAAGTCAACTCAATGTGCTTTACACAGAACATTAAGCAAAGGAAACGCAATTATACAATGGCATTGGGATGCATGAAAAAAAGAAGTTAAAAATAACATGCAAATATAGCTGCAAGCAGCAATAAAGTGGCCAAGCCAGAAAAAGCAGGAAAGCAAAACAGCTAAAAAGCAGCTCTGGAAAGCAAGGGAAAAGTGGGAAAAGAAATCAAAGAAAAACTAGAAACAGTGCTCTTCCAAACACTATAATACGCAATTTAAATAGTCCGCATGAGGTGAGACTTGAACCGGTGACCATCGGTGTTAAAGACATAAAACACTGACTGGAACCTGTAATAATAATAATAATAAAACTTTATTTGTATAGCACCTTTCATGACATGAAATGCAGCTCAAAGTGCTTTACAGAGCATAAAATGAAGCACACGTGCTTAACAGAGAAAAAGTAAAATAGAAATAAAAAATACATAAAAAAGAGATAAGTAAAATGATTACAATAAAGCAAGAAAAAATAAAAGCATAGAACATTGAAGAACAATTTCAGAGCCGTGCGGACGTCAATAGCAGCATAGGGATTAAAAAATTTAGCTAAAAGCAAGAGTAAAGAAATAGGTCTTGAGCTGTGCTTTAAAGCTATCCACCGAGGCTGCCTGTCTTAGGTGTAGTGGTAGTTTATTCCAAGCTGTCGGTCCATAGAAGCAGAAAGCTGCTTCACCATATTTTTTATATGTCATTGTTGGCACCTCAAGTAGGTCTGCACTAGAGGACCTGAGTGGGCGGGTTGGAACATATCTATGCAGGCAGTTATAGAGGTACGAAGGTGCCAGACCATTTAGAGCTTTATAAACAAGTAAAAGAATTTTAAAATCAATCCTAAAAACAACCGGGAGCCAGTGTAGCGACGCTAAAACTGGAGTAATATGTTCTCTTATCTTAGTTTTTGTTAAAACTCTGGCTGCTGCATTTTGAACAAGTTGTAATCTGTCAGTTGTTTTCTTTGGCAGACCAGAGAGAAGTGCGTTGCAGTAATCAAGCCGAGAGAAAACAAAAGCGTGGATCAGCGTTTTTGCATCGTTCAGCGACAGATAGGCTCTAATTCGCGCAATATTTCTAAGGTGAAAGAAGGCAATCTTCGTGACATGATTAATGTGTGTATTAAAATTTAATTCAGCATCAATGATCACCCCCAGGTTCTTAACAGAGGTGTTATTTTCTTTAGCCAGGTTACCAAGTCTATTTATTATTGATTCTCTCTGGGCAGTAGAACCTATTATGAGAACTTCTGTCTTGTCCTCATTTAGCTTGAGAAAGTTCTCACTCATCCAGCATTTTATGCTGGACACGCACGTCAGCAATGGGTCTAGAGCACAGGGGTCGTCCGTAGCCACCGAAAGGTACAACTGGGTGTCATCAGCATAGAAATGGAAATTCACACCGTGAGCGGAAATAAGTTCTCCCAGCGGCAGTATATAGAGGGAGAATAATAAAGGACCAAGAATCGAGCCCTGTGGAATACCAGAGCAGATGTTGTGTTTGTTTGACTCGAAGTCAGCTAGATTAACAGAGTAGCTTCTGCCTGTCAGATAAGAGCAAAACCAGGACAGAGCTGTACCTGACAGTCCTACCCAGTGTTCGAGACGTTGTATTAGAATTGTATGGTCAATTGTGTCAAAAGCCGCCGATTGGTCCAGCAGTAGGAGAACGGACACATCTTTGTTATCAGCAGCCACCCTAAGATCATTAATAACTTTTAAAAGTGCAGTTTCTGTGCTGTGTCCTTTCCTGAAGCCGGATTGGAATTTGTTGTGCACCTTATTGTTCTGCAGAAACACATCCAATTGATGAAAGATAATTTTTTCTAGGACCTTGCCCAGAAAAGGCAAATTAGAGATGGGTCGATAATTATCCAGCACGGACGGGTCAAGGTTGGGTTTTTTGAGTAAGGGTTTAACTACAGCCGTTTTCAGTGAGTCTGGAAAGACACCTGATTGTATAGAGCTGTTTACTATTTTTAGGATATCTTCAATAACACAGTCTACAACCTCTTTAAGAAACGGCGTGGGTATTGCATCCAGCGAGCAAGAAGACGATGTCATTTGCGATATGGTTTTACGAAGTTCCTCTTCATCAATTGCACAAAATGATACTAGGCTCCCCCTAGATTTATCGATGCTTTTACACATGGCACCATTAACCGCATTTGCATTTGTGACAGTATTATTCGTAATACCAGCTCGAATGTTAACAATTTTGTTGTCAAAGAAGGATGCAAACTCATTACACTTTGCTTTAGAGGCAGGGAGTGACTGCTTGTAGGACTGGGGGGGGTTTAAAAGGCGTTCAATGGTAGAGAATAAGACCCTAGCATTGTTCTTATTCTCATTAATAATTCCGGAAAAATAGGCCTGCCTAGCCAGACGCATGGTTTTATTATAGGTGGCTGTTGACGCCTTAAATATCTGTAGGTGGATAGTTAATTTATTTTTTCTCCAAGCTCGCTCTGCTCTGCGGCATTGTTTTTTGAGTGAACGTATATGATCGTTTATCCAGGGTGTTACTTTGGAATTATATTTCTTTTTAGTTTTCATAGGAGCCACTATATCCAGAGCTGACTCCAATTTAAGATTAAAACGTTGAACCATATCATTTACTGAGGGAATATCAGGAAGGCGGGGTGCACACGCAAGAAGGCTGGCAAACTCTTCTGCTGCCGAGGAACCGAAAAATCTCTTTTTTATAGTATATTCTCTATTGTTTTTTTCTAGATCAGAGACAGTCATATTAAAACACAGTAAATAGTGGTCTGATAAATCAGGCTTAGCGATAATCCTGTCCATAGAAATATTTAGCCCTTTAGAGATCACAAGATCAAGGGTGTGGCCTTGATTGTGGGTTGGCCCGGTAACATGCTGATCAAAATCAAGGGAATGCAGTAACTGTAAGAAACTCATAGCTGTAAGATCAGTAACAGTGTCCACATGCAAGTTAGTATCACCAGCAATAAGGGTTCTCTCATAGTCCGTGGAACAGATAGATAGAAGTTCAGATATTTCTGTAAGAAATAAGGCTTTGCTACATTTTGGTGGGCGATATATCGTAATCATTAGAACAGAGGATTGACTCTCAAATAAGTTAGCTTGATATTCAAAGGATGAAAAACTTCCAAAGGACAGGCACTTGAATTTAAAAATGTCAGAGAAAATGTATGCCAAGCCTCCGCCTCTTTTTCCTTCGCGCACTGATTGAATAAAGTGATAGTTTGGTGGGCAGGCGACGCCAAGTGCAAAAGCTCCATCGTTGCCCAGCCATGTCTCTGTTAAAAAGATTATATCTAATTTCTCTTCACAGATTATATCATTTACAGAGGAGGATTTGTTTAAAAGTGACCTGATGTTAAAAAGTGCCAGGTTTATTTTATGACATTTTACTGTACTATAGCCCCTACAGGGAATGTAAGTTAAGTTAGCTAAATTAGCAGAGCCACTGCTTATCCTGGACTCTCTATTTGAAATTACAGTAGAAATGTTGTGAGCCTGCTTAATAAAAGCGCTTGAAGGAGCATCGGGTCCAGATACGTTAGTTGCTGGGTATAATGGACCCAGCTGACATCAACGGCTAAACGTATTGTCCAGCTGGGAGGCCTGGGTCTTCTGTCGTTGTGGTCGTGGAGGGATGGGTGGGGGCGAAAACACCCAGGCCACAGATTTCTGGGGCACGGCCGGGGCAATTTCAGGCGTTTTCAGGGATGGTGGTTGTGGTGCCGGGCGTTTGTCCTGTGGTGGTTGTGCCGCCGGGCCATTGACCGTGTGTCTGGCCGGGGTCATTTTTAACGCAGTGTTAATGAGTTCATTCATTCCATTCGTGAATTCTAGAAGAGGCATTGGAGATAGGGAGAAAGAGGAGGATTGGGGTGATGGGGCGGTTGTACCCGCCCCCTCCTCTTCCTCTGTCAACTCTCCGTTGTCAGTTGCCAGTTCACTTTGCTCACTGTTCGGGCCAGCCACGGCTGAAGCAGGGAATCCACAAAACTCTTCTTCATTACTGTCCTCTTCGAACATTTCCCTGAGTGACTCCAACTCTGCATTCATTCGTCTACTCCACTCTTCAGCGGAGATGTTGTCCATATTCAGTTCCTCGTCAGGGAGGGCAGGGACAACGGTAGCTCCTCCGTTCACCATAATCAGTTCCTCGTCAGGGAGGGCAGGGACAACGGTAGCAGGGACAACGGTAGCTCCTCCGTTCACCAAGGCCGTTCCCCCCTCGGCCGAGGGGGGCAGTTCAGTAACCATAACACTATCTCTTGTTATGGATTCTTCGTGGGTTGCAGATAAGAGTTGTTCATCACAATCTGTTGTTTTGGATTGCTGTGTTCTGGCCAAGGCCAGAGCATGGAGAACATTCTGCAAAAATATCTTTGCTCCTAGCTTATTTAGTTGCCGTTCATCAGCAAATAGGTGTCTTCTGTCGAAGAAAAAACTGAAGTTGTCAATAAAATGCACATTTTTGTCGGTGCATGCAGCTAAAAGCCATTTGCTCAGAGAGAACAGTCTGCTGAAATTCTCGTCTGTGCCTCTCATAGGCGGTAGGGGACCGCTGATCCAAAGCTCTATGTCACTGTTCAGGAAGCTCAATGTGTTGAATAGAGCCCTGAAATTCTCCTTTAAGATTTCTGACTGTTTTTCTTCTGTGTCATATGTGCCAGTATGTAGAATCAGGGTTTTCACCGTTTGGTGTTTGTTGACAAGATCCAGAATTCTGTCTTTCATGTCAGAGACTGTGTCTTTGGGAAAACACATAACTTTTGCCTTCTTCTTTCTTATGCTTTTGACACCTTTTAAAGCAGCATCGCCCACAATCAAAATGTCAGGATCAATCACTGAGGTGGTTCTTACCCTGCTGGGTGGGACGTTCTCTCTGTCAACAGGGGGACTTCGGGGGGCTTCTAGTAGCTGTTCTGTTAGCCAGCTTGGGGAGATGCTACCCCTGTCATCCTCGGCCAGTGGCGTGAATCTGTTTGCCAGCTGCACACTCGGTGTGTGTGGAGATTGGACTGCGTTTGACTTTTTAGCAGTGTTTTTCCCCTTGGCAGTTGCCCATTTATGAAGGGGGGTCGAAGCAGCGCTGTGCCGGGGTAATTCCGGCCATTCGTCGGTGATAAGAGGGCTTTGGGAGGGTGTCCTGCCCGTCGTCCGTTCTTTCATCTTTGGCTTTGCACCAAGGGAATTCCAGGCGAGTGGTTTATCCAGTCTTTGGGTTTGTTTTAATTGGAATAATTCCGTTTCCAGTACTGCAATCCTCTGAAGCAGTTTCTGATAAACCCTTGTAGAAATGGTTGGTCCGGCCATCTTGCTAGTTAGCTAGATGCTACGTATCCAGTCACCAAGTGGCAAAAAATAGTATATTGCAGTACAGCAAAACAATCCCGGAGTTTTATAAGTATCCAAGATCCATTTGTAGTTTCTCAGAGAAAAAATAAAACATCAGTATCAGCAGAAGAATGTAAGCACAAGCGAGCCTAAGCGGGAGCAAGCAGCGATACGTCCGCACTGTAGGAGAGCAAGCAGCACCCACCTGTAAAATAACCTCTCTAAATTAAACTAGACCAGGTCAACCTGGTTGTGCCAGACCCCCTGTCTGTCATCATCCTTTTGTAGGCATGTCATCATCATGTCATCATCATATATACCCTTTATATAGAAAACCCGGACAGACATTTGCTTATGTAGGCCTACCCATTTCATGGGTCTGGCAAATATCTTATCTCCTTAGCGTGACCATGTGTGTACCTATGAGTGTCTGTAGCCTGGCCTGCAATACCGCTGGGTGACTGTTGAGCAGCCTTGAAATGTACAGTACATGCACGCATACACACAACCTTGAAATGCATGGACACCACCGCTCCATTCACACTGGTGTGATTTTTATTTTACATTTCTCCATAATTAGATATTTACGAAATGTAAACGCAAAAGTCAAGTCAAATCAAAGTACCCAAGTTATGTTTGTAACCAATACGTTTCAAAGCAACCACAAACAAACAAGTCAATTGAGTTCAACCCACAGTTCAATGAATGAACACTTTTAGCCACAGGCATGTCAAGTTCCCACAGATTTTAGTTAAGGTCTTAACTCTCAATATCTTTATTTTCCTTTTTCATTTGTAGTCTTCTTTGTTGAAGAGTTGGTCATCAGGTTGTAAATCTTCAAAACAGAAGGTTAACAACCTTGCCATTTTCAACAACGTAAGCATCTCTTTTAAATCACTCAAGTCTTCAAAACAATGTTTTCAAATAATTCAAGTAGTAAATGTCTTCAAATAAAGTTTTTAAACGTTAAGTATTGTGAAGTCTGAACCCAAACCAGCACACGGAAACAGTTCTCAAGGTGAAAACGCAATAAGTGTTGTTTTATTCAAGGGGGCGTTCCCCTAAAACATGAAATAAAGTTTTTCCCAAAACCGGGGCTTTTAACTCAAAATATGCTTCTTTCAGGACTTAACAAACAGGGGTTATGTTCGAATCACGTGTTTCACAGTATGCCGTTGCTTCCATAAACACATGCCATTTCTCTTAATTTTTTTCACCACTGGTTAAATGTAAACAGGTGCTGACATAACTTGATGAGGTTCCCCTCCAGTGATACTGTTCATATTGATACTGATATTAAATGTAAACATAGGTTAATGAGGCTTCTTGCCTAACTGGTCCACATGCAACCATTAGTCCATCACAGAGAGGAAAAAGTCTTTGGGATATTGAACATTTTGTGCGGAGCATATTTGCCTGTGCATACCTGCTGTATTCTTATGTTTGTTTTACCTCAGGTTTTTTCACAATCATCAAACTCAAGGAAATCACCATGAAAAGAAGACATCTTACTAACGAATATCTCTCTTATATCATCATATTTATAGGGCTTCAACAACCAAAACATAAAATATCTTCTTTCCTCTGGTTTGGCGTTAGACCTGCCAGTCTCCAGAGCTAATGGTAACGTTCCTGGTGAATTATGTAATAATAATAATAATACTAATAATAAATATAGCTGCAAGCAGCGATAAAGTTAACTCCTCAAGGTCTTAACTCTCAATATCTTTATTTTCCAACTTTTTCATTTGTTGTCTTCTTTGTTGAAGAGTTGGTCATCAGGTTGTAAACCTTCAAAACAGAAGGTTAACAACCTTGCCATTTTCAACAACGTAAGCATCTCTTTTAAATCACAAGTCTTCAAAACAATGTTTTCAAATAATTCAAGTAGTAAATGTCTTCAAATAACATTTTTAAACGTTAAGTATTGTGCAGTCTAAACCCAAACCAGCACACGGAAACAGTTCTCAAGGTGAAAACGCAATAAGCGTTGTTTTATTCAAGGGGGCGTTCCCCTAAAACATGAAATAAAGTTCTTCCCAAAACCGGGGCTTTGGACTCAAAATATGCTTCTTTCATGACTTAACAAACAGGGGTTATGTTCGAAACACTTGTTTCACAGTATGCCGTTGCTTCCATAAACACATGCCATTTCTCTTCCAAGATTCAGATGCGGCTCCTAAATTGCCTACAATGGAAACGGATAGAACCACCATTAGCAATGTGGCAAAATAGAAAATACAGAGCAAATGTGCGACCAAGGAGATTTTTTTTTAACTCTTATTGTGCCTATCCCAAACTAGTTCGGGATAATTATTAACGTCCTGGGTGCCTATCCTTTTTTTTTTTTTTTTTTTTTGAGCCGCGCCGCCGGCCGTCATCTGTTTACACGGCCCGCGAGAGCGTTGCGCCGCCGATATTTACCATCCACTCCAATGCAATCCAGGATCTTTAGAGCTCATTTTCTCTGTTCCATGCATATCCATGAGGTGTGCAAGGTTTAATCATGGCTAAATCGCCGAAAATAGGGCTTCTAAAATGCTTGGTAGCCAATAGCTAACTTCAAGCTAACTTCATCCTGTTCCTGTACATGCACAAAGGAAAGTGTTCAGGCGCATCATGGCTGCGCACGGCTTGTGCATATACCAGCGTATCTCTATGGTGTTTTCTATGGCCACTGGGCGCCCTCTAGTGGTGAAAAGTTGGCATTGAAAGGGTTAAGACAGTAGTCATTAGTCAAGTCTACTGAAGATGAATGTGTGGACAAGTTATTCTAGATCCTGCTGAGACACAGTCCTTTAACCTGTGCTATATTTTTGAGTTGATCGTAGGCTTACCTTGTGTTGAGTTAACGTGGCCGTTTAAATTCAGGTCCATGACTACACCAAGGTTTTTGACTTGACTAGACGTTTTTTAGCATTACCGATTGGAGCTGGGCACTGACTTTTAATCTGTCTTCCTTGGCTCCAAAAACAGGTACTTCAGAAAATTATGGCATGTTCAATTGTTGATGTGTTCAATTCTACAAACTCAATGTTTGTATTGGAATCCCTCCCCAGATTATTGTAGCAGATGAAGTGACCTATCTGGGTATTACAATAAGCACCTCCTTATCAACTATAGCTAATATTCTTCCTCGGCTGGAATGATAGCCTGGAATAGTGATATAACAGATTTGGGACTAGAATTGTACTGGGAAGCTATTTGGGCTAATGTGGCTGGTGCATCGAAAAATCCAAATCATCAGTACATACATTTCAAGTTTTGTCACAGAGTTTAACTCATTAAATGCCAGGCCCGAGTTTCCCATGTTATTTCAGTACCCCCAGACTGCCACAGCCTGAGTTTCCCGAGTTGGCAGCCATTTTGAATAAAAAAATCGCGAAATTGCATGTTTAGCCCCATAACAAACACATCTTTCAAAATGGCAGCCATGTTTGTTACTTTAAAGGCTTCTATCTCATGAATGCCTGAACGGATTTCCAAGCGGATTTTTTTTTTGAAAGCTGTGAAAAAGTTCTACACATATGGTGCATGATCTAGGCATGGGCGTGCACGATCCGTGCACTAAAAATTGATCCGTGCACTAGAAATTTAGGAACGTGGCATCCTGGTACTTCGCGGCCATCTTGAAAAGGCAATGAATGAGTTAATATGTAACACCTAGAATCAGGCAAGTAAGTAAGTAAGCATATTGCACATTTTGTGCCCCGGGAACATTAGGCTCATTTATGGTATGGGAATGTCTGGGAATTTCAGAGTTTTGGGGAAAGGTTATAAGGACTATATTGGACCTACAACTGTAACAGAGGTACAGTTTCCAGTAGACCCATTTGTGCACCTTTTGAATGATGACTTTGTTTGAAAGTTTGGCTTGCGGGATTGACGGCAGCCAAAAAGATTATCGCTCAAAGATGAAATCCTCCTCATGACATTTCGGAAAGCTTTTTGGATATTTCATATCTGGAGCTTTCTTCCTGGGAGGATTAATCAAGCACAACAACGAACAATAACACTGAGGACGGACCTGATATCTGAACTGAAAAACCTACTGAATGTATAATTGTATGGATCGAATATGTGAATTATATTTGAACGATGGAGGGATGCGTTGGGAGGGGGGATTGAAGATGATTGACTATTATGTGACATGATATTGTTATTGTTTTTTATATAATCTAGAAAACAATACAAATTGTAATGCTAAAAAATATTGGACCACAGTCCTCTGGTGATACGGTTATGTAGATTTGTACTGTATTAACATCCACATCCTGCCCACAGGACGACTCTGCCAGCCTACCAACGGTGGCACCCTGCCCCCAGCCCGCCTCCGTCCCTCTTCTATTGGCTTGCACGGCCAGCGCCAAGACGGTGGTGGCCAATCCCATAGTCCACCTGACCAACCTGACTCATGACATCTTGCACACCATCAATGCCCTGGACTCTCCTCCGCACCCTGATGTGATCAACAGCGAGGTGAGACGCACACAGTGACGCACCCTGGTCCTCAGGTGTCACCAGTAGGGCTGCAACTATGCTTCATTTTCTTAGTGATTATTGCATTGATTACTTTTTTGATTAAGTCGAATAATAAGGGTGGTTTTTTGATTGCCAAGGCCCGAGTTTCCAGAGTTTTTTTCCGATCGATCGATTAGTCTGGTTAGCCACTTAAGCTCTGTTTTATACTTCGTTGAACAACGGTTTTGTGCAAAGAATGCTGTTGCACCCCTAGTCACCCCTGTGATGCGTGAACATGATTGATGCCAGGAGATTTGCAATCTTTTGCTGTTTTTCATGCTCTTCATTCACACAAATAAATCCTCAATAAAGCATGGACAGTGTTCTTTTTCTGCTTGACAATATAGAGCTCTGAATTTAAGTTTACAAGACAAGGGCACTGGGAGATGTGGCAAATGACCCATAACATCAAATGTATTATTTTTTGTTCCATGTAGCTCACAGTCTGTGAAATCGATGTTAAGCTTACTGTATTATATTTGTAGGCACGGCAGGTTATGGAAGTAAATGGTTTCTATTTTTCTGTGAGAAGTGTGTCCCAATTAAACCTTGATTCCTGTTTGTGACCATGAAGAGTATGAAGTTGTGCAACTTTCTACACAAACATTGGTATTCGTGAAAAGGAAGCTTGGTGTGAGAAGGTGCATACTACACAGATCTACACAGATTAAAATTGTTTCATATGTGATGCGTTTGTGCTGTTTTACCATTGATCTAGTCTGTTTTAGGGGTGCGACAGTTAATAGAACTTATTGATTTAATTGGTTATAAAAACAATTGTATTGGTTCGTTGATATATAGTTTTTCTTTTCTTTTTTTATTAATCGAAAAAGTAATTGTTAGGAAATAAATGCTACGAAAATAATTGATCATTACAGCCCTAGCCCATAAAAGTTAGGCAAACAGTGAATGAAAACCTCTGACATTAATGTGTATTTTCACTTACGTATTCTGCCGAAGATACCCAAGTTTAATGATATTTTCCCTGTGGGTGCAAACAATTATGAATTTATTACATTTTTAGATTAATTTATCAAAAGATTAAATAGATAATTATATCAGCTTCCACTCATTATTACCCTGCCCCCAGCAATGCTTTGCTGGGTTTTGGTAATTGCTCCTGTCAGTGTGTGTCTGAACAGAACTCGGTGGGACTAATCTGTACGTTGATTAACTTTTGGGTAAAACATATCAAGGTCGTGATCAAGGTCAATCAATCAAAATGTTATAATTGGTTATATCTCAGCCAGAGCCGTAGAACAACAAATGCTTGATTCGTGCAAGGTTTGAACCCCCAGGTGTGGTTTGTAATCTACATGTGATCAATCCCAACAAAATTGGTATAAGCATGTAATGACCGAGCTTTGGCTGTATTGGAGCTTGAAGCCTCCCAGCCCTTACTCCATGGACAGTGATTCTGTGCACTAATGCCAGTTTTGATGTCCCTCTTTCTGGGACTATTTCTCAAAATAAAGTCAACTTTGAATCCATCCAACAACTGCTCTATTTGGCACAGGGCCATGTTATCATGCACACAATGTGCGACAACAACCGCACTTCCCGTCACTTCACAATAAAAGTTCCCTGATTCCTCCCAATGCATTGCAGCGTTTCACACAGCTTGTCATCAGTAACTAACTGGATGTAACCAGGAGAAAAGTATTGGAGTACCTGTAATATTAACCGCTTTCAATCTGTCACCCTATTTTGGGCATGTCATAATAGGCAAAAATAACATTTTCTGAACATTTAAAATGTTTCAAAAATAGTGAATTATAGTGCTTTAGTGTTTAACGTCTGATTACTTTATTTAGTTTATTGTGTGCAGCTCTGAACGTAAAAGTGTTGACTGCAGCAGTGACCTTCTGCCACTAACCCTCCCCCCCCCCACGAGATAACTGTCAAGGCCTCCAAACAGTTTACTCTTTTCTTTTTTCCAACTTCCTCAAAGAATGTCTAGCTGGGTCAGAGAGCCAGCGTTACGCAAGTAACCTTAAGTTGTCATAATGCAGAATTATGTGCATCTCTTTAGGTGGAATTGTAAACAAACTTTCATACTTGTACATACTGTATGACCCTTGTTCTTTCAGATCTTCGTGATGCACAGCCTGTCTGCTTCTCTGTCTGCCTGTATCTACCAGTGTCTCTGTGAGGGACACAACTACAGGTGGGTGTGGCACTTAGAAGAAGAACGTAACATTCTCCTTGTACTCCAAACTGATTATGTGATCTGTTTTCTAAACACATTTAAACCAAGCTGAACATTTTTCGGTGGGGGGGCTTTTGATGTGTTGTAGGACATTAGAAAGACTACTTAGGAAATAGTCTCACCATTCTACCGTATTTCCTTTCCTGTGTGTTACATTGTTTGCTTGTTTGCTTCAAAACAAATCGATTCAAGGCTCAGCTTGGAAGTTGATACAAAAATGTGAGCTTTACTCTGGTTGTTGCAGGGCACAATGTTGCCTCTCCTGCCCTTTAGTTTGAGTTTTCTATTTTCTTTTTTTCTTTTTAAACTTGAGCCTTTAGGTCCTCACTGCTCCTCAGCAGTACATCTGCCAATTACATACAGTACAGAGATTCCTTGAATGTATAGATTGTACATGTATTCCCATTTGTGAAGAAGAAACATCCCTTAATAGTAGGGCAGGAGAGAGGGGTCTACCAGCACCCCAATGACATGTTTTCGAAACCTGTTTTTTTTGGACCGTTATGATGTCTAGTTATGATTTCTGCTTGTTGCCGTCGCCAACTAATACCCCATGGGGTTCATTTTTAACCTTTTCTCACAACTATTCCCAATCTGAACCATACAATGGTCATAACAGAAAATGCCATAACGCTTGATGTAAACAACCTACAGGGACAAATGAACACACTTTTCTATATGATTTTGACCCAGGGAATTCATTAAAGTGGTTATTTTTTACATTTAAGCACATCTTGACCCTATTTCAGGACAGAAACGGCGAAGAATAACCCAAAAATGTTCAAAACACGTCTATACTTCTCTTTGTACAGATGAATTAAGGTGTATTATTTTGATACCACAGGTTTTTTAGGACCCTTATGATGTCTAGTTATGATTTCTGCTTGTTGCCGTGGTCAACTAATGTCCCATGGGGTTAATTTTTTACCTTTTCTCACATATCCCCAATTAGTGTGGGGATTTAGGGGAGCAAATGCTAAATTCGTGCAATTTTGACTTAAAGCGCGAAATTTTGCACAGATGTAGCCCAGGGCTTGCTCTAATGATTTAGCTAGGGCGCCCGAGTCTGCGACCTTCGGGGTCTCCACAGCGGTCAAATCAAGTTGGGCTTCCATTGACTTTCTATACAGGAGGAAAATACCCAGAAAAAGATTTTTTTTCTGGGTATTTAAGGAGGATCTGAGGGGTCTAACTAGGGGTTTGTCATGATGCTGAATCCATTGCAGGCATTTGTTTTGCACAAAAAACATTCAGTGGGCTAGAAATGGCCTTAGAAAACAATACACGTATGGGTGAGTATTCATGTTAGTCGGAGGCCTTAGGGTTTTTTTTTCTCGTGCTAATCAGTCTAAAAGTTCAAGATTTTGCACAGATGTAGCTCAGGGCATGCTCTAATGATTTAACTAGGGCGCCCGAGTCTGCGTCATTCGGGGTTGCCACAGCGGCCAAATCAAGTTGGGCTCCCATCGACTTTAGTGATGAAAAGTGATGAGTCATCACTTTTCAGAGTTGTGTGGGTGCTGTGGCGACCCCGAAGGTCGCAGACTCAGGCGCCCTAGCTAAATCATTAGAACATGCCCTGAGCTACATCTGTGCAAAATTCTGAACTTTTAGACTGATTAGCACAAGAAAAAAAAACCCTAAGGCCTCCGACTAACATGAATACTCACCCATACGTGTATTGTTTTCTGAGGCCATTTCTAGCCCACAGAATGTTTTTTGTGCAAAACAAATGCCTGCAATGGATTCAGCATCATGACAAACCCCTAGTTAGACCCCTCAGATCCTCCTTAAATACCCAGAAAAAAAATATTTTTCTGGGTATTTTCCTCCTGTATAGAAAGTCAATGGAAGCCCAACTTGATTTGACCGCTGTGGCGACCCCGAAGGTCGCAGACTCGGGCGCCCTAGCTAAATCATTAGAGCAAGCCCTGGGCTACATCTGTGCAAAATTTCGCGCTTTAAGTCAAAATTGCACGAAATTAGCATTTGCTCCCCTAAATCCCCACACTAATTGGGGATATGTGAGAAAAGGTTAAAAATGAACCCCATGGGACATTAGTTGACCACGGCAACAAGCAGAAATCATAACTAGACATCATAAGGGTCCTAAAAAACCTGTGGTATCAAAAGAATACACCTTAATTTATCTGTACAAAGAGAAGTATAGACGTGTTTTGAACATTTTTGGGTTATTTTTCACCGTTTCTGTCCTGAAATAGGGTCAAGATGTGCATACATGTTAAAAATAACCACTTTAATGAATTCCCTGGGTCAAAATCATATAGAAAAGTGTGTTCATTTGTCCCTGTAGGTTGTTTACATCAAGCGTTATGGCATTTTCTGTTATGACCATTGTATGGTTCAGATCGGGAATAGTTGTGAGAAAAGGTTAAAAATTAACCCCATGGGGTATTAGTTGGCGACGGCAACAAGCAGAAATCATAACTAGACATCATAACGATCCAAAAAAAACAGGTTTCGAAAACATGTCATTGGGGTGCTGGTAGACCCCTCTCTCCTGCCCTACTATAAAGGGATATTACACTTTCAAAGTCATTTTATCGTCTAATCAGGCTTTTATGAACACCCTGAACAGTTTTTAATTTGCTTGATTCAATATTTAGATATTTGATGTAAATGTTACCAGGCCCGACACGCCCAGGCCCTCTCCATATACACACCCATTGTAACTTCAAACTCCATTTTAACCGTGATAAATTCATTAAAAACAACCATTATTTTTTCTGGTGACTCAAACTACCCTCCTAATACGTGAGCGGGCCGTGTTTTTTCGATAACTTTTTTCATTTATTTTTAATAATCCATTTTTGTATTAAATATTTTTCATTTTCCCAAATAATTATTAAAAATTAATGAAAAAGGTTATCGAAAAAACACGGCCTGCTCACGTATTAGGAGGGTAGTATGAGTCAACAGAAAAAACAACGGGTGTTTTTAATGAATCTATCATGGTTAAAATGGAGTTTGAAGTTACAATGGGTGTGTATGTGGAGAGGGCCTGGGCGTGTCGGGCCTGGTAACATTTACATCAAATATCTAAATATTGAATCAAGCAAATTAAAAACTGTTCAGGGTGTTCATAAAAGCCTGATTAGACGATAAAATGACTTTGAAAGTGTAATATCCCTTTAAGGTACCAGTTCGGGTGAAAGATAAATGTCTGACTGTACACCGTAAAATCGAATTGGATTAATTATGTGTGGATTTTACCGTGTGTTTGTCATTGTGTAACAGGGGGTTATGGCTGTGGGGGTGATAAGGGACATTTAAGGTTGATGATTTTTTGCCGACATCTGACAATGTTTTAGGTCTTATTTATGCAAGAATATGGACAATTCTAAAGGGTTCCCAAACTTTCAAGCACCACTGTGGGCTACAGCTGTGCTGCTTGCGAGAATGTCTGTCACGGTTGTCTGTCAGAGTGCTTGTTGCGCTACAGAATCCTTTTAACTCTGGCTCTGACCGGATCATGAACCTCGGAGCTATGGTGCTGTGACCCCAGAAATAGAATTGCTTGTGACAGTGAAAAATGTCACACAGGGAAAGGGAAAATGCTTTTTTTTTAAAGGGCATGAGACTAGGGAAAAGACTTATTTATTATTCTAGGCTTAAAGATCTTGAAGTTGCACTTTCATCACTCCTGACTGACCGGGGAACTGGATGGCTGCATCCAGGGCTTGCTCTTGGCCAGAGATATTTACACACAACTTCAAGAGCAGTGATGGAATGAGCACTGCAGTTCTCTTCTAGCTTAGTTGGCATTGCTGCATTCCATATACTGTACCTGTTCCTGTACACCTCTCTCTCTCTCTCTCTCTCTCTCTCTCTCTCTCTCTCTCTCTCTCTCTCTCTCTCACACACACACGTCGCGCACACACACACACACACACACACACACACACACACACACCATAGAAGCGCAGTTTCAAGAAACCTCTGTCGTCATAAACCAAGACTTATAACATCATTACCATAACAAAGAGAGTGAAATTAGAAATAGCCTTGGTAATTTACTGTTCAAGTCCCAATTGAATCATGCCATGTGTCTTTGGTAGAGAGATGGAGTGGATAAAGATAGAATGTATGTGTACAGTATGTATGTACTCTATATAAGTGAACGAAGGAATCTCATAATGTTGGCTTGTGGGATTGACTCTTTCAGCCAAGCTGACAATATTCTGAGATCGCTCTCTCTCTGACATACGCTGTTATATTTGTCAATCAAATCTGATGCAAACGATGAAGGCATCACATCCCTGCACCGTGTCTCCCCCCTTGGTGATGCTCCTCTCTGATGTAGAGGCAATTGGTTCTTTGACAGGAGCTTACAGAAAGACTTACTGGATCTCAGAAAGCAAACTAATAGACCCCCTGTCGGGTTGAGTGCTCTGTATTCCCCATGCACATTGTTCTCGGCCCCTAACCGCTCAAATTCATTTACCGCGCGCTGAAGAAACCCGTTTGATGTGAGAAATATAGCTCATATCATAGGAACGTTTGTTGAATTCCTTATTGTAAGCACGCCATTATAAGACAGTATAGTACAGTACAGTTTTCTGCCTTTGCTGGAACCGATCTCAACTGGCGATTTGGCCAACCTGCAGCTTTTTTTATCAGTTCGGGAAACAATTAGCAACAAAGTTAAAACATTAACCGTGTTTGACATTATATATTTACACCACCTTCTGTAACCCCATTAATTTCCCCACTTTTTCAAGTACAGTACTTTTTATGTAGTAGATGTCTTCGTTTTGCTCTCATGCCGAGTTTGAGTCTAATGCTTATGTGTACTCACTGTATTGTATTGTGTGTCTGTGTCTATGTGCTTGCATACGTTCTTCCACAGCCACGTGAATGAGTTCACGGGGATTGTGTACCAGAGTGTGTTGCTGTCTCAGAAGCAGCCAATGAGAACAATCAGCATGGAGGAGACTGTCCAACCGAACACTTCTCCTGCACAGTGGCCAGGTAAACATTCATTTCATACTACAGTCTGTCGCATGACGACGGTGTCACTTGCCTAAAAGAAATGATTGTCAAGCATGAAATGTGATTCATCCTGCAGTGTCACACAGAAATCTGAGTTCTAGTCCCCAACTGTATGAGGTACATCAAAAGATCTGAGTCTCTCTCTAAAATACGGTATCCCAGGCTAATAACTAGATAAAAATCTAATCATGTAAATCTTTAATGTTAAAACATTGTCTTGCCTCCCCTTGCCAGTGATTCTGAGTGTTTTTACTAACCCTCGAAGATCTACAGATTATTTTTCCCAACGTCAAGTTTACAATGTATTCACCATAGTAGTATGTGACGTTTTGAGCCTAAGCGTCTGTTCCTTAAACAATGGAAATACCAAAACACACCTACATATACAGTAAACACTGTGCCGAGTCAGCAGACCAGCGACCCAACTGGCACCAATGACACCATCAATGAGCTCATTTGTACAATGCCCTGCATGGATTTGACAATATTCTATACATAGTTAACCAGTTTGGTCAAAAGCCTCTGGCCCCTCCTATTATTACTGTTATCGATTTTTTTTTAAATTTAATTATTAGAGTATTACAGACATGTAGGTAATATAAACAGCTTATGGATTAGACATTTGCCTTATGCATGTAACCATTGTTCACATCCTTCATACTGTAGGTATTGCCTCTTTGATCCGCCTGTTGAACTCTGCGGGCGAGGAGAGCCAGCCAGGTCTGGCTGTTCTACTCTGCGAGATCCTGACCGCTGTCTTCCTCAGCCTCTTTGTCCATGGCCTGGCCACCCACTCCAGCAACGAGCTGTTCCACATTGTAGCTCACCCACTCAACAGCAAGCTGTGGGTGACCGTTTTTGGAGGAGGGGCTCGCACGCCGGTCGTAGAGAAACACAATAGCCCTGCAAAATCATCACAGCCAGGTTGGTATGATGTCTGGTTGCGTGCTTATACTGCTGGGGAGGGGTTACCTAAGGTCAGGCCTATTTGTGTCCTTCTTCCTCTCACGGAAAAAATAAAATAGAAAGTTGGCAGGGCTCCTGTCTTTTTGACTCTTTCTTCAGTCTTTCTATCTCTCGCGGTGAACAGAGGGGGACTGATGCAAGCTTGGTGTAACTTCTCTAAAGTTAACCAAAACAAGTTTGGTGATTGCGTGACAGGTCTTGAGATACCTTTAACAGTACTTTGATGTTAACTTTATCACTAGTGAGTGTTAGAAGGTGCTGAGGACCTCTAGTCGTGCCTTGATGGTACTGGCTTTTGGACCATCCATAATTTAGTACTGTATGTCATGAAATGATGCTCGTATTAAAATCGTGTACGTATTTTTTGTTTTGTTTTGCTTCCGTTTGTGTGTTTGCTCCAGTCTCACCGGCCAATGAGCCCTCGGAGCGGCGGTCCAGACGTTTCAGGATGCGTTCTTCACGCAGCAGCTCCAGGGAGGAGACGTGGCAAGACAGGGAGGGGCCGACCAGCCCCACCTGCCCCAGGCCTGAGACGGTAGTGGAGCACGAAGCACACTCCATCTTCAAGGAACGCTTCGTCCCCCCGGAACTTAGCATTTGGGACTATTTCATCGCCAAGGTAACCCGAGTGGACTTGCTGTTCTGTTGAGGCGGGGGAGGGAATAAAACTATTATTCAAGTGATCTCGTTTCAGAATATAATTACAATTAAAGCTGCAAGCAGCGATGACCGGGCCCTCGCAGCTCTACCCACGTCACAAGGGGCAGCGGTTACACTATTACACTTATTACACTATAACACTATTACACTTATTGCACTATTACACTTATTACACTATTACACTTATTGTGCTATTACACTATTACACTTATTACACTTATTACACTATTACACTATTACACTTATTTTGCTATTACACTATTACACTTAATACACTATTACACTTATTGCGCTATTACACTATTACACTGTTACACTTATTACACTATTACACTTATTGCGCTAGTACACTATTACACTATTACGCTTATTACACTATTACACTATTATACATATTACACTATTACACTTATTGCGCTATTACACTATTACACTATTACACTTATTACACTATTACACTATTACACTTATTACACTATTACACTATTACACTTATTACACTATTACACTTATTGCGCTATTACACTATTACACTTATTGCGCTATTACACTATTACACTTATTGTGCTATTACACTATTACAATTATTACACTATTACACTTATTACACTATTACACTATTACACTTATTACACTATTACACTTATTACACTATTACACTTATTACACTTATTACACTAATTCACTATTACACTAATTACACTATTACACTTATTGCGCTATTACAGTTATTACACCTAGACACAGTTACACTATTGCACTTATTACAAACCATTGAAAATATAGCAAATAGGAACTATCAATAATCGACCAATCAGAAGAGGGGGCGGGGCTAAGTTAAAACAATTAAGGTGAAGGACCCTTAGTCAAGTCATATGATACCAGCCACAACTCTGTACGATAAACGGTTGATGAGTAACAGCCAAAAAAAGGAACAATCAAGTTTCGGCCAATCAGAAGAGGGGGCGGGGCTTAGTTAAACCAATTAAGGTGAAGGACTCTTAGTCAAGTCATATGATACCAGCCACAACTGTGTCCGATAAACGGTTGATGAGTAACAGCCAAAAAAAGGAACAATCAAGTATGGACCAATCAGAAGAGGGGGCACTTCCTGTTTGGCAAAGGAAGTTTGACGCTTCGCCACGGTCACGCCGTTTTCCGAAAACTCACGATTCACACAACTTTTCATCGTTAAGGTGTCTTGAGTATGCCGAGCGAAGTTGAAGTTGATCCGATTAACCCCCTAGGAGGAGTTCGTTAAAGTGCGACACGTGAAAACGGCCAAAAATGCGCCAAAACGCCACTAATTAGTCAAAATGGCTGACCTCCTGTTTGGTTTCGGACATGGCGCCAAGAGACTTTTTTGTGAGTCCGGACGTGATACAGGTGTGTACCGATTTTCGTACTTATTTGTGAAACCGTATGGTGGGGCTGTTGCGTTGAAATTTTGTAGGGGGCGCTGTTGCGCCATTAGGCCACGCCTCCTTTATTTTATTTTTAAATACGTAATTTTTCGCCACTTGTGATGTGCGTGCAAAGTTGCGCAACTTTTGGGGTACGTTTGGTGCCTCAAAAATGCGATTCATTCGGCGGAAGAAGAAGAAGAAGAAGAAGAAGAATAATCTTTGCAAATACAATAGGGTCCTAACACTGTGTGTGCTCGGGCCCTAAAAACAAAAATGTTCTTATTGCCTCCTTTTGATTGCTTTTAGGCCTATTTAGAAGTACTTGTTTTTTTTTCATGGTCTATTAGACAAATCCACGGAGCGGCAGTCATAACTGCGGTGTCAAGCGGCTCCGCTTCGCACAGCAACTACGCACCAGCGCTCTGTGGATTCTTCTATAGTGTGAATTTTAAATAGTCATGTTTGATCTTCTGTCTGGAGAATTTCACAAATGTAATAGAAAATGGGTTAATTACACTGCATGGTCTCAAATGATCTGTTGTATCATCATAGTTTCTAAGGGAGACGTCAGCCCAAAACAGAATTGGCACCTCAATTATTTCTGATTATGAATAAATATCTCAGTGTTGTTGTGTCCCATAGCCCTGCCTTCCACCATCCGAGAACAGAGTGGAGTACGACTCAGAGGAGAGCCAGGCCAGCCAGGACGAGGATGAAGATGAAGAGGATTACGAAGACGTCTTTGACCCCAACTCCCCACTAAGGGAACATTCCAACCATAACTCCTACAGGTACAGTACACAGGCTGTGGTGTTACCATAACAAGCCAATGTTATCACTGCAAAAGAAAAACCCTTAATGGCCCTTTTGTCATTTAAAACATAATTTATTTGTTTTAAAAAAAAAGAATGCAAGTCACTGGTTCTGACTTTCACAAAATGATGTACTGTGTGCTGTTCTCTCTGTGTTGTTCTAGTTGGTGTCTGATGCGCCTAGCGATGGTTCAGTTGGTCCTGTGCAATCTCAAGTCCTTCTACCCTATGGCAGGACATGACCTTTTAGGTATGCACTAAACTCACTGGCAAACTAGGGCAAGCTGTTAGGCCATTGTAGCTTCATTCAGACCCCCACTGTTGCCAAATGTTGAACTCAACTCTCTGACTGAAGCTTTCAAGCCACTGCACCCCTAGTAAGGTCGCTGTAGCACTTAGATTCTTTCCCAGGCTTCTAACTTTTGTTCCCTGAGCCAAATGCACTTTGCTTAATGTCAGGGGTTTTTTTTTTTTTAACACATGCAAAGGTCAGGCATTCACACTCCTAAGCATACCGAGCTCACTTAACTTTCCATATAAACTGTGTGTCCGTGTCTCCAGACCTGCCTGTGGGCTCTCCTCTGTGCCATGCGGTGCTGAAGACCTTACAGCGCTGGGAACAGGTCCTTCAGAAGAGACTGGAGCTCTTTGGAGGGCCTCCCTCCAAGTACATTTCCACACACCCCCAGGATGACACGGCTGCCCCCGGCCCAGCCCTGCTCAGGCACAAGGCCCTGTTTGAACCTTCCAACACACCATTCAGGTAGGGATGGGACGATAATCGCTATTATTGTTTATCGTGATAAACACTCAATAATCTTATCGTGGATATTGAATTTATCATGAAATTGTCCTCCGTCATGCTCTGGGATCAATTTATCTTTTATTTGCTGCATATCTGGTACCACTTAAACCCTATAATATTGGTAGAATGGACCAGTAATTAATGTACTTGATACAATCTTTTTTTCACTCTCTACTAAATCTCTTTACCAAAAATAGCTGATCTAAAAGCTCACAACGCGATGCATTGTGACACGTTGTGAACTTGTAGATCGACTATTTTTGGCAAGCGTTCCACCCCAGAATAATGGATGTTGGGGTCATTTTGATTATCCCGATAAAGTCACTATTATTTTGGTCACAATTGTCTCATGGTCTGTAGCCTCGGAAACCCAGACTTCTTTTGGCGATCGGAAGAAAAAGAAGCCTGGGCGATCGCGTTATGATCACTGTTGTAGGAAGTGTAGAATTTCCCTAACCAATCAGAGTGCAGAGAGTGTCGCACCAAATGTGTTGACGTCATGACGCACCAGCGTTCTCTGCGCTGAGCAGAAGAGCAGAGGGGGGTGGGGGGAGGAGAACACATGCTATTGGCTGGAGACTTGCGGAGAGACACCGCGCCCGCCCATCTGCCTACACTAAACTAACCTTACGTGGACAGAGTGCATGGTCTGTTGATTCATGGTGTTCCTTTATAAAATACTGTATCAACTGTTATCAATCGTTGCTAAATGAATCAGAGGTTTTATATTGATTTAGAGTGGATTCAATTGAGGATGGTATTCCACATTAAAGGAGTAGTTCACCCCAAAATGACTTTTTGTCTATTGATCACTCACCTCGTGGAGACTTGAGTTCAATAATATTTGTTGCATTCCTAAGACAAAAATATATATAGTATAGTAAATTCACCCCATTGATTCCGGGGGGACCCTAATGTATTACTCCCCATCCAGGTCCCCATCCGGAATCAATCAACGGGGGTACATTTATTGTAATCAAATGTTTGTCTTTTCTTATAAAACGTGTGTGTCTTTTGTTCTCTCTCTTTCTCTCATGGACCCTGGAGAGAGACAAATTGGATTAGCACCACAAATAGATGAGAGCCATGTTTTATTTTGGGGGTTATTTTGTTTTACATCATACATACCCTTGAGCGGTCAGACATGGGGACAAGTGAGAGCTATTCTGTTAGATTTTTAACTTGCCTTCAGCAGCAGATGTGTGGAGCTTGCACATCATACACTTAACCAGTGTAATGGGGTGAAGAAGTGCCCCTCAGGGTCTCTGTACATTCACAGGTCTAAATCTATCCTCTTAAGTGCAATCACAAGTGCCCCGGCCGCTCTAACTTTCAACATATCTCTTTGGTCGCTGTTCTTGGATGAACAGCGGAGTGCACATTTGATGTAACCTGCCTCAAGCACCGAATACGTATTCAATCATATCAGCCCCGATGACACTAAATCCTTACTGAATGGACTATGAGTGCAATTAATTGCGTTTCACCAAATAATGGCTGTAATAATAGGCATTAGTAACTGTATAAGGAGAGTTTGTTTAACCTTCCAGGTCGAGCCACCACTCTGCACTGCCAGTGAAACGCCTGTGGCAGTATCTGGTCAAACAGGAGGAGATCCAGGAAACCTTCATCAGAAATATCTTCACTAAGAGACGGGACCAACATGAGGTAATGGAGTTGTTGTTGTTGTTTGTCTTGCTGCTACTAGTGCACAGTGGTGTCGCACCAAATTCTGGGCCCTGGGTACTTTAGCTGTTGAAAAATAGCAGATATACAAGTTCACTGCGAGCTTGTAGATCTGATATTTTTGAAAAATCTTGAACATTTGTGCAAGTCTTAAATATTTCAAATCCTTCTAAGGTTTTTCATGTCAAGGACTCCCCAAAATATTTAGTTCCAGGGACCCCCCCAAAAGCAAATTTTTAGTTACAAATGTTTGCTTAAAAAATACATATATTCAAAGATTTTCACAAATTTTCACGACTTTTCAAAAATAGCAGATCTACAAGCTTATGATCTTGTACATCTGCTATTTTTCAATAGTTAAAGCATAAAATAATTAAGGCCCCTCCACCTTGGGCCCTAGTAACCCAGTCCCATGTTCCCCCCCCCCCCCCCTTGTGACGCCCCTGCTAGTGCATGAACTGTCTGGAGTACTGTGGAGCACCCTGCACCTTTAACAACACCTTTAGCCATTTTGTAAGATTATAATCTAAAACACGTCCTAATATTCACCCCCTCTACAAATTGTGTCATTACTGTCTCATTACTTGTCTCCTTATTCCCGTCTGTGGTTTCAATGTTTTTGGTGTGTGCCAGCCAATTGTATTCATGCTCCCTCACGCACTGACTGCATAAATAATGCTTTTATTTCTATTCAGATGGTGTCGCTATTAATTAATTCAACCTGTTCGATTAACAGCCCCAGTAATTCTGTGTGTGTGTGTGTGTGTGTGTGTGTGTGTGTGTGTGTGTGTGTGCACGTTCGTGCATGGTTCATCACAATAATTGTTCTTTGTGTTAATTTTGTGTGTGTATGTGTCTGGCCTATGTGTTGTGCTGCTTCCCTTTACAATTAAAGTCAGTCGAGGACCAGACTGACAGTATGAAATGTTCAGGGATGGACGAGACTGGGAACTATCAGGTATTTGTGCTTTGGATTTGGCTACTGGTGGTGATGGGATTGGATGGGGGAGGGCATGGTGGTGGCAAATATGGGAAATGGAATTTAGGGTATGAATCATGGCAGCTGAATAATTGAATTAGTACGTTTATGTGTTCAATCAATAAATAGCATAACGGTGAGATGATCCCCTTCAAGGCCTATAGCCTTTAAATGTACATGGAATGCTTTTATCCAGGGCGTTCTTTGCGTGTTCACAAAGATATGTGTGAATACCATTTTAACTCCCCAGTGAACATTGGCAGCGTGCAAAAAACAGCCTGGTTTTCTGTCTAAACATATCAGAAACATACGTCACCATGCCTTAGCGCAACGGGTGCGGAATGTACGGTAGGCTACAGATGGGAGCACCCACATCACCTCATTGAATAACTAATACGGTCTGACTCACATAATGTGAGAGACATGAAAAATGTCTATCAGTGCAAACAGGGGGCCATGAGCTATGTATGTTCATGTCATATTCTGATGTAGGTCTTACGTTGAGCTGCATGAATATTCATGTGAGGCCCAGTTCAGTTGCAGATCTTTCATTATGCAGCGTGATGATGCTATGTAGAGGTTTGCAAATCTTTCAGCGTCCTCTGTCTAAGCTGCCACATTGTAGCTCGTCTGTTTGGCCTAGCGTTAATTATCCCAGCCTCTCAGAGGACATGCTATGAAGTTGAATAGCTTCTGATTAATGGGCCCAAACGCTGTCGCAGTGAATACGCATCCCACAGGGATGTGCTCTACAAAAATGGTAAACTACCTTATTTGGATTTCCATGAGTCGAGTCTGACTGCATCCTTTCTGACAGACAAAGATGTGGACTTTTCCCATTGTATAAGCCCAATAAAGACTGTAATTCAATCTTGCGCTGAAACTATGTGTGTCTCATTTCAAATACTGCTACTGTTTCAGAATGCAACATCCCTATACATAATGCATTAATGTAGCCTATTGTACTATTCCATATCGTATACCCCTTTGGATTTCTATGGCACAACATGTACTTAAATGTGCTGATTGTTGAGGGGTTGTTTTTGTGGTCATGATAACTAAACAACACTAACCATGCTACATTGTGTTGGCTGCTGTAGCATAACCGTACACTCCCTGCATGCAGCCTAACCACCAAGGCATACACACACTCTTCAACTTATAGTACATCTCCTGTGTAATTTCTAATTATGCCTCAGTCATTGGAAGTTTACGGTGAGAGTAGGGTGTTGTATTTTATCAGTGTTTGGGTCCCCCATTTGCCCTGAGAGGGAATGTTTGCCTAGGTTTGAGCTATATTGATTGGTGACATAGAGTTGGTCCGTTTGTTAATGTGTGGGTTCATGCATGTACATTTACCTCTGCAGATTGAAGCAGATCTGGGCTACCCTGGAGGAAAGGCACGAATCATCCACAAAGAATCAGACATCATCACAGCCTTTGCCATCAACAAGGTATGTTTCCCGAGGCATATTTCTTTGGTAGAAGAAAAAAAGACATGTGTAGGTAGCATTTGTGGTGTCCCCTATGGTGTGCATTTTTGGCTTTGCACTGTGTGTATCAAAAAACATTGGTCGTGTGCCCACAAGTGTTTCTTCCCAGGTGAAAATCACCTGGGATCAGCAAGCAGATAAAAACACCTCAACATAATTTTAAGAAGCCACTGTGTGCTAGCAGCAAATGATGCATCAGAAAAAACACTTTAAAACTTTAGCCTAGTGTAACCATAAACTGATAATTAGTTTTCTACAGGGTTTCATCTGCAGAAAACAACTAAATTCCAAGGCCTTGTTCACATAGTTGAAGCAACTCTCCTGTCCTTCTCCTTCGGGGATGAGGGGGGAGGGCGTCGTCATGCCTCTAGCAAGGCTTGCTAGAGGCATGAAACCACGAAGCTTCCATAGGGAATGAATTGGACGATGCCATCCCACCTCATCCCCCAAGGAGAGGGGCGGGAGAAAAAACAAAAAGTCAAGGAGAAAAAACAAAAAGTGGAAGCAACTCTAGAGTTGTTTTTTTATGATTTTGCTCTGATTAACCTTTTCGACATATTTGAGCCCCTTTTGATGTTGCTCAATCCGAGTTGTCTTTGTTTGAATGTAGCGAGAGATTTGCTGCTCTTGCGCTGCCAACAAATGTTTTGCACCCCCACCATTGAGGGAGGCACACCTCAGGTCATCATTAAACTGCAGAGAACTGGATTAGTTGATGGCCATGGGCTGATTGGAGGATGAGACATTTTCTTCTGTTTCCCTTCATCTCCCCTGTTTTGTTTCCCCTCGTTTCCCAAAATCATCCCTCTTCCTCTGTCCATAATGTCTTCCTTCTTTATTCCCACTTTTCTTATGCCCTCGTGGTTCCCAGGCCAATCGCAATTGTTTAGTCATGGCGTCCACCCACGACATTCAGGAGCTGGACGTGTCGTCCATCTTGGCCACACAGATCTTGACATGGATCGATGACGATATGGAGGCTGAAGCCAAGAGGTATGGGTGTTCACAAGCCACGGGCAAGAGATGAAAGAGAGGCCATGTTCAGATTCAAATGTATTTACAACTTTATGACTGTGTGTGTGTGTGTGTGTGTGTGTGTGTGTGTGTGTGTGTGTGTGTGTGTTTTACACTGCCTATATCTCAGCGTTTGTGTGTCTATATGGATTCATATTTGTATTGTTTACTGATGAGACTTTTGTCTGAAGGCTTTTGTCTTTTGTCTGAAGGCAGTCTGAACACACACACACACACACACACACACACACACACACACACACACACACACACACACACACACACAGGCCACATGATGTCCCATTCTTTTTTTAATGAAATGATATCTTACCAGAACACGCATAATATGAATCATACCAATTGGCAAATTCACAAACTCTGCTCTTTTAACTTGGTCTTGGCTCTTGGTAGCCTCAATGAAATATCTGTTTGAGAGAAGATAAGAGAAGATAGTGATGGCGATTAAACGAGTATCCTGACTGTGAAATCAGCCTCATAAAGTATTTCCTAACTGCTGGTTTTTGTCCTTTCCACAGCACCGGGAACGATGATTTCCTCGTGATCCACTCGCGTGAGGACTTTACAAGCCTCCACGGCACCACACCATACACCCACAGCAGTCCTGGCACACCTATCAACATGCCATGGCTGGGGGGCCTGCAGACTGGCAGGGGAGCCGCTGTGGTGAGCCTCTCAATCTACTCTGGCTTTGAATTAGATGCAGTGGTGGAAAGAGGAGTAAAATGTTTTACTTAAAGGGGGCGTGACACGGCCAAAACAGCTAATTATGGCTATCAAATTAGCAATTTTTTTTAATGATGTCATGTACCCCCATGTTAAATTATCCAATCAAATGATGCAGTACAATCAACAGCCTATCACTGGGGGCTCTGTGTTGCTGCCGACAGGCCCATACAGCTACTGTTGATGGGCCTGTCGGCAGCAACAGCCGGCTCCACCCCCTTTCCAAACCGTTTCAACAAAGACCACGTGACCTACTGTACCATAATGTTACATTTCGGCCGGTGTCATCACTCCTTTAAGTAAAAGTATCAATACTGCAATGTGGAAATACTCTGTTACAAGTAAAAGTCCGGAATTCAAAATGTACTTAAGTAAAAGTACAAAGGTATTGGCATCAAAATGTACTTAAAGTAAAAGTACTCATTATGCAGAATGTCTCATTTCAAGTTTTCAAATGTACAAACATCTTTTGAAAATAGCAGATTTGCAAGCTCACAATGTGTCATATCTAGTTTGTAGATGAGCTATTTTCCAATGGCCTAAATCTATATAGGGCTGAGGTGCAAGTAACTAGTAACTAATGTGTTCAAATAAATGTAATGTAAATGTACAATATTTGGATCCGAGATGTAGTGGAGTAGAAGTACAAGTATTGGAAATTGGAAATACTCAAGTAAAGTACAAATTGTTTAAAATAACTCAACGTGTACTTAAATAAATGTACTTAGTTACTTTACACCACTGATTGGATGATGAAGAAAAAATATTATTTAAAGTCATAATGTTTTTAAGGAGAAATAATGATACTACATACTGTAGGATGGGATTCAAATCACTGCATCCTGAACACTATTCAACTAACCCACGACTTAAACCCACTCAATGATAGAATCTGGGACTGAAACCCACATCAACAGGGAAACACAAACTCCATGAGAAATCCTGCACCATGCACCACACGTTTCTTACATTGTCCTGGTCGCGTCCCCGTTTTTTCTGTGATTACAGTAGCATAGACACAACACTGTCAAGGTGCTTGCATACTCCACAGCTTCTCTCAAATTGACCTCTGCCACTGGAGTATCTTTGAAGTCTCATACTCAGCCTGGTCTTTGCACTCAATGCAAATATGGTCACGGTCAATTGTTAAAAATTGATGTCTGTCTGACTGGGATGGACCAAAGGGATCATAGGTCTAACATTATGCTGTCTACCCATCAATTTATAAAGGAACAGAGATGTCTTTCATTGCCAAGTTGCCTGTAAAGAAAGCAGAACGTGTTCTATGTTGCTGCACACCACTTTGTTGTAGCTGACAGTGAGTGTCAGCAAGTTGCCTTTTTGACTCCAAATAGTGTGACTCATGACTCAATGTCTTGTGAGTCATTTTTGTGCAGATCACCCACTTATGTCTCTGCCCTTGACAAGTGGAGGAGTGGACTGAGAGTGTTTGGAATGCAATTGGACTCAACAATAATAAATAAATCCCTCCTTTATACAAACTGCAGTTCAAGATATGCCTTAGTAGGGTACTGGTTCGACTTTAGATGTAAGCACAATGAATGATGACTGCAATAAAAAACAAAGCATTACTGGTGATTTAATTTTTATTTGATGGTATGGTCATAACAATACAGTGTGGAATACTCTTCACACATAGATATGTCCCCGCTCAAATGAAGCATTTAAATCCATTCAAGGTAAATTATAATTTCAAACGGAATTAAAGATGTAACATTTCAGTGCCAAAATATTACATTTTAAATTCAGTGTGTGCTGTTGCTTGGTGTAAGTTTCCAAGGGGCGGACAGTTCACCCGAATCAAATCCTACACGCTTTTCTTCATAATGATCTGCACTTACCACTCCTCCTCATTTTTTATTTTCCCTAGCTGATCAAGAGGAACCTCAACAATGTGAGAAGGATGACCTCTCATCCCACACTGCCTTACTGTGAGTACCCGTGTGACCACTGACGAGCACTTTTATGAACAGTAAACCTCCTTTAACCACTTTCATCCTGGTGTCCCCATGTTGTGCTTGCATTATAAGTAAAAAGAAATCCAAGACAATTTAATTTTAGTAGCAAAAACAGCTGACAATTAGTCGCACTATGATGTATTGCAAATGCAATATGTATGATGTATTGCAATATAATATATCTAAGTACTAGGGCTTAAGTCAGGGGTGGCAAACTTTTCGGGGATGTGATCTACTCTGCCTTGTCCAAGGCTGGAGGGATCTACCATTTCCAACCAATCTGACGGTGAACATATTCACCATTTACTGTAGCTGCTAATCAGTTAGCTGCAAACACAGAAGTTATACATTAATATGTACATTACAGTACAATATAATAATGAAGTCAATATAAATGAAATGTGTTTTGTTTTTATTTTCCTGTTGTCTCATTTGCAGACCTAACGGGGGCTCAGGACGGCAGTGTGAGGATGTTTGAGTGGGGTCATTCTCAGCAGATCATCTGCTTTAGAAGCCCGGGAAATTCCAGAGTGACCAGGATACGATTCAACCATCAGGGAAATAAGGTAGGCCATGTACAGTACGATCACTCGCGCACACAAAGGCAACGGAGGCAAACGATGGCAAAGCAGTAGCTGCCCTCCTGTGTCTTGTCTGGAAGGATTTACTTTGCCCTGGATATGAGTGGAGCGCTGGAGAGTTGTTGTGCCACAGTGGTAAAAAAACAAATGACCATTTCAGAGGCTCTTAAAACATCATCTGGGAAAAAGACATGTACTGTGTTTACCTGGAATGGGCAGCAGCTGAGCCATGCTATCACATTAAGCAAAGATTTCACACGTTCTCTCAACAGCCGACACCATTAGGCATGAAGCTCAGAGAGGAGTTCTGTTTCTCCACATCCGCCCGCAGCCCAGTGATTCACCCACTTTTTTTCCTTTTTTTATAACGCTAGCCTCCAGCACTATCATTTTCGGAGTCTGTGCTGCTTGCACGCCGCTAATGTCTTATCTTGCCAGTCCTGTGCAAAAGAGTCAAACATTTAATATGCTTCAAATATTGGGAGGGGGTGTTGGGTCCATGTGGAGCACTCAATTTCTAGTTACACAAGAAGCATTGCCTTAACTTCTGAGGCCCGTTCAGACAATAAATCAAGCACACACAAGTGGCTCAAAGCAAATCGCTTTACACCGCGGGTGCTCGTTCTGTGCTAATAATTTCTTATCTTTCAGTCCAAAGCAAAAATATTCAAACGCCCTACCGTTGTGAATATTTAACACGTTTGTGTTTGCCTCACCCTCTGCTGAAATAAATCCCAAGTGTTTTCATTCCTGTTTTCCCCCCATGTTTTGTGTCTGACAAATGTGCAATATTGTCTCCATGCAGTTTGGTATTGTAGATGCTGACGGCGGATTGAGTCTCTGGCAAACCAACACCAGTGGGAATCCACCCAAACCCTACCTTGTAAGAAATGTCTTAATACCTTATGTTTCTTTTTCCTCTCCATGTTTCATCCTCACCTTTTGTCACTGTCAGGCGGAAACCTAGTACAGTATGTCCAAAACTGTTACTTTTCACAAAGTGGAAAACAAGCTGGGTTCCCAATTGGATCCAATGTAGTTATTATTTAACCGCAAGCTCTTGTTAATACTTTTCATCGGCTCAATATTTATAAAACCCACAGATGGGGCCGTCACGATTATGACATTTTGTCACTCAAATAATTGTGATTAACGATGTAATTGTGTTTCTGTAATTGACAATTACATTTCTGTTTGGCTTGTAGGCTTTGAAGTTGCACATGGCAGATATGACACATAACCTAATATACAAAGAAATTACTTACATATTTGACAACTTTATACTTGAAAAAGAACTGATAGTTCTTTTTCTGCTATTTCCACTATGTTTGAAAATATACTTTTTCATCATGTAAACGATTATGACGATTTTGACAAAAAAATGCGATCATGTCAAATAATGGCGAGTAGATGATTATGTAATAATTGATTCTGAATGGGGTACCCAAATGGTCCCCATTCAGAATCAATGGGGGTACATTATGTAATAATTGTGACAGTCCTACCCACAGACAAAATTAGTTTTGAGTGACAAGTTGGAAGTTGGAATATGCAGATACAAGGTTTCTGCCCGTGTGTTCTCTTAACTTCTGGTCTTGCTCTGTTAATCACTGAAGCCTCTGGCCTGTTTCCTTTGTGTCAGACGCTGCATTGCCACAGCAAGACGGCTCACGACTTCATGTTCGTGGGCTCGTCCTCGCTGATCGCCACCGCGGGCCTCTCCATAGACAACAGGTAAGCCAGGGGTTCTCAAACCTTTTTAGGCCGTGACCCCCAAAATAAACATACAGTATTTGAACTGGGGACCCCCAGTTCAAGCACTTTGAATTGTAGGTATTACATTTAATGTGACTCGGTTCCACAGATAAATATTGTGAAAATAGCAGATCTACATGCTCACAACAACGCCTCGCACTGCGCATGCACAGTAGATCTGCTATGTTCACGATGTTCGCCTCTTGCTTACTTAATATGTGACAGTTTGGTATTAAAACGGTCTTGAAAATCCTTAAATTGTCACTTTATAAATGTGCAGATACTGTATACACTTATGTTGGTTTGTTTACCGTAGCAGACCAAGTACAGAGAAAACTCAGGTCACGTTTATTATGGATTACGTGGCTATTGGGTACCTAAGCTCAGTGGCCTTGCGGTTAGAGTGTCCCCCTGAGACTGGGAGGTCGCGGTTCGATCCCCAGCCGGGTTATAACAAAGACTCTGTAAAATGGGACCCAGTGCCTCCCTACTTGGCACTCGGCATCAAGAGTTGGATAGGCTCCTGCCCTATTGGGCCTCATGGCTCGGCGAGGGGTGCCTAAGGAGGTTGGAATGGATAGTAATATTCTCCTGTTTCCACAGGAACGTGTGCTTGTGGGATACCCTGGTGACCCCTATGAACAGCCTAGTACATGGTGAGTCACAGCATTAAACCATAGCACAGGAATACAGGCTTCTGTTAAGCACTCTGCAACACTGTCTTGATATGCACTGCATAACTGTTATTATTGTTATAGGATTTGACTGGAGGCTTTTTTTCAGTGGCAAATCAATCGATACACACAATCCAACCTTATCTCACCTCTCTCTGGCTCATCTCCTCTCTTCCCACACTTGATATTCCTTTTCTCGCCCTCCCTTTCTCCTTCCACCACCCCCACCCCATGCCATCTTCCTCTCTGCATTCCCCTCCCCTCATCACGCCATCCTTTTCACTTTTGTTCTTTGGACCCAACTCGCATAACGCTATTTGTATTATGTATATATATCTTTATTTGTTTTATTTAACCATTTATTTATTTATTTTGTATATCTTTCCCTTTCCTCTACCTCTCTCCTCTCTCTTTCCACGGAGAACTACAAAATGATGGAGCGTGTGCAAGAAAGCTTTATACCTGTAAACTGTGATTTGACAAACAAAACTGATTCCGATTCTCAATTTCTCTGACTTCTCTCCCTGCACACATTCTCCATCTCACCCACTGCTATCATCCCCTCTCCACCCTTCCCCACCCCACTCCACTCCTCTCCTCTCCGTCCACAGCCTTCTGCTGCCACGATACGGGTGCTACCGTGCTCTCCATGGCCCCCAGGCAGCAGTTGCTGATCACAGGTGGCAGGAAGGGCTGGATCAGTGTCCTGGAACTGGCTCACAGGCACCAGCGCCAGAGCTTCCAGGCCCACGACTCGCCGGTCAAAGCCCTGGCGGTCGATCCCACCGAGGGGTGCTTCATCAGCGGCTCTGCCGAGGGCAACATCAAGGTACGTCCACAGCTTTCCGACGTCTCCCCTTAACTCTGACGGTAGACAAGTAGTCTCGCGTGGCCAGACTGTTGCCTCCGCGATTTGCAAATGCTCCCCGGCATACAGTCTGGGGCATGGAAATAGATATGATGATGAGTGCGAGATAAAGCGGATGTGACGCAACCGCTCCCTTGGTGCAGTAGCAATGACAAGTCCTACTGGAAGCGTTCTGTCTCCTTTCAAAACATTTTGGGACGTTATTTCGTCTTTCTCTCGTTGGTGTTACTTCCATGATGTTTTCAAATGTTTTCTTAAACTATACACCCATTACAAGAATATGCTGCTCGAATGACTCTGTCTGTGCGAGTGTGCTTCTGTTATGTTTCCAATGGGACTACCAGGGGACTACAGTTCCGTGCAGCAGTGGCTACTTCCAATACTCCCCGTTCGGGAGCTGCCGTTCCAGACTCTATATAGCATTCGGAGATTGTGGAATAGTTGTCTGGCTACGCGAGACTAGTAGACAAGTGGTTTTAAAAAAAAACATCCAACAGGGAAGTCAAAACCTGAAGGCACCCCTGTATTCACAGTGTGAGCTTGTAGATCTGCTATTTTACTAGTTTTTGAATAATTGTGAAAATAAATAGAATTATTATGAATTATTTAAAATGTGTATTTTTTAAATATATATTTTTAGGGTATAGAATTTGCCACAATATTGTATTGAAATTATGGTGCCAAAGTACTGATTTAGTAAATAAAGAAATCGCACCTCATTGACCAAATGAAATGTAAATACTTACTAAATGTAAAAGTAGAGCATTTAAATATGACTTTAAAAGTACAGAGCCTTTTTATATATATATATATATATATATGAACCGCTCAAACCCTAGTGTCCATATTTGGAGAACTCAAGCCAAAAATAGTCGATCTACAAGCTCACAACGCCTCGCAGCGGGGAAAGAGCAGACTAAGTGCAGAGTGAAAGGTCAAGTTTATTAAGTATTGACGCTTCAAATGAAATATCTGAAAACACAAATTTACATGAATCCAAAATACACTGATGATTGTGCTGTCAAACGATGAAACTGTATGGAATCTATGAACAGGTTGTGGGGGTCCCTGCTTCATCTCTCTCTCAACTAAGGGGTCCTAAATGTTGAAACCCCTGTTTTAAAGTCATGAACTAGCTTTAATAGAGTGTGTTCCTCCTCAGGTTTGGAGTGTGTCCACACAGTGTCTGCTGCACAACTTCCCCAACGAGCACGCCCGCCAGTCCATCTTCAGGAACCTGGGCACGGGCGTCATGCAGATCGAGGTGGGACCGGCCAATCACATCTTCTCCTGCGGCGCTGATGGAACCATGAAAATGAGGATCCTCCCTGACCGCTACAGTGTCGCCAACCACAACAATAACCACGGCAACCTTAAGAATGACGTCAAGTTCATCATATAGACACGGATGGAACGTTAAAACGCGACATCATCAGTGAAAGTTGTTGAAACTAATGCAGCGACGCGCACACGTTGTTGCGTCAGAGCAAGGGCCAGTGAGCCAGGCTTGATAACTGAGAAACCATCGGAAGTCGATCGGTTATGTGGACAGACATCGTTTGGATGGGAGGAGGGTTCCAATATGACGGAGCAATAACACCTTATGATCACCAGGTGTTAAAATAGGAGGAAGTTCCTAAAGTGTTGTGAATTTTCGATTGAACACGCAAGCGAGAGGTTCTAATCTAAAAACATGGTGCCGTACAAGAGTGACAGAGTTACGGTACTATGGCGGTCTTTGTGGGAGCTGAAGCCACAGTCTTGGGCCAGCCTGTACTGAAGGAACCACGGCACATAGAAGTGATTAAACCAAGAGATGCAGTCAAACTGAGCACAGGTTACGGACCAAGGGCATGTGCAAAGGGTACGGACCAAGGGCATGGTCAGACAGAGCAAACTGTTTAGACAGGCACCCTGTCAAAGATTGTTTTGTTGTTTCAAAATGAACAGATGTAACAATGAAAGCCCAAGAAGACCACTTTTTTTTTTTCTCCCTGCACAAAAGAAGCAAACGTGAGAGGAATATATAATAAGACTACAGCATCATTAACATGTGTTATCACCATATCCTTTTGTGTGATGTAGTACAGCAATCATAATAGTTGGGTTCTATACTCTACTGTGGAAGGGACTGGAAGCTCTTCTGGATTCATTGGAAATCCCATTGGAATGTTCAGGTGATCATAGGGTAGAGATTGAAGTATTAACTTAGGATAAAGTATTGGTAATATATAGATTGATACAGTGTATCTTGCCAGGGTGCCAAGTATTGTACAGGGGCTTGTAGCTTGTTAATTATAAAACTGCACATCACTGTTGTCCTTTATTAAGGCCAGTTGACCTCGTACGAAGCACATTATAAACCAATCGTAATAACTCCTGGTGCATTCCGGTGTTCCACGTGAACTAGTACATTTAATGATATGAACAAGTGCATGTTCCCTTGGCTGGAAGTGTGTCTTGCTATCAGTGTTTTACACAGAAAGCTGGGAAAAGGCTTTTACGGATACAAATTCTAGAAGACTGATTGTGGACCACCTGAATGCACCATTTGACGCTTTCTCTATTTGCACATACAGTATAAGTGAAGCATTAACATGTAGTGTAGTACATACTATAACATTGCTAACAAGGCTAGATGTCAGAGTGCACAGAGCCTTACATAATAAGAGTAATATTGTGTACATGATTGTTATGGTGGTGGCCTAGATTTAACCAGTGGTATTATTATAGTTATTATTAAGTGTCCTTAATCTCTGCATACTACTTCTGCCATACTGTGGCACCGTACCAGTACTGTTGGTGGTGACAATGATTATTATTACTGGTAGTATTAAGTTGCACAAAGTAGCTTTAATTTAATGTCAAGGCCCATATTGGTATTGGGACACAATGAAGTAATACTTTTTTCCTTTAAGATGTTAAGCTCAACAACATGTAGCCTATATGAAACTTTGTCGTTGACATTGGGTAGGGGCAATAAGAATATTTTAAAGGAAATCATATTTTGGTGTGGAAACTGTTTTATTCCAACAACAATGCACTTCCCTTCTCTTGACCCCAAACTCCATCTCCATATGGACCACTCATTGAAAGCTGCCTTGAGAACTATAGTTTTTAATTTGCCACACAAGAATGGTTGTTTTATTTTGCACAGTTGCTTGTTCTGGTTTACTGCAAAATAATGCTCATTTTATTTGGCACAGTGCTTGTTCTGGTTTGCCGTTTTGCTTATTGTGACTTCGTGACTTTGACAGATTCTTATCACATTTATTGCATTTTAGTTTTTCTTTTCTTTTCTTTTCTTTTTTTTAACCATTCAAAGTGTTTTATATACTTGCTCTCCAAATGGACAACATTGCCTTCCGGACATGCTTGGAAATGTAATCAAGGTCAAAGTATATGATGTGTCTTCCACAAAATAAAGGAAGGGGTTTAAGTGAGCACACATTTGTCACGTAGCCGTTTTGTCATAAGGAGTATATTGCATAATAGTTGCCACCCAGAGAACCTTGCAGCACAGCTGTAGGGAAAGTATTTGCTTTGACTTAAAAGGAGGTGGTTGTCGCTTTAGACAAGCTTTGTAGATGTGGCTTGACTGGCTTCATTGCATTTCTGTATACATGTAGAGCCATAAACTAAGCTTCTCATGATAACTCACCATAACTGTGACTAGTGGTAACAGTGTCTAAGGAATATAAATAAATAGTAAGTATATGTATGAATTGTATGTTCATATAGGAATATAGACAATTGCCGATGTGATCTTCATAATTTTGACAGTGGTTGCCTTTTTCTTTTCTTTTTTTCATCTCAGAGATTGTGCCAGGACACCTCCAAGCACAATGTGATTTTCCAGTCCAAGATAAGAATCTTTTTATTTTTATTAAAGCCAATTATGTTGTAGCTTTCAATGAGATTGAGCAGGAACGTGTCTTTCACTGATTGCTTTCACCCCACCATTTAATTGATTGGTGTAATCTATATACTTGATCAACATGTCTGCGTGTTGAGCTTTTGCACATTAGATGGCTTTATCAACTCGGAACCGCCACGTTAGATTCTAATCTGACCTCCTGCCCCTCCCCATGCACCCGCCCTACAATCTCACAAAATGTGAATATGAGCTCAGATAATTCTAATTTTATAATAAGATATTATGTAAATCTCATTGTACTATTATATACATAAAATGTTAAGGATGTAATAAAAAAGATGAACTGAAATGAACATGGCTGCAGAATGTCTGTCATTTGTGAACACAGCGTGGGCTGTCTTGTCCTTGGTTCGACTGCATTCGGTAAGTACACATTTGTATTTCAACAGACAGCACAAACAACGCAGCAGGGATGAGTGGTAGGACCTCCACAAAGAATGACAATGGTGAGTGTGAGGACCAGTGGTGGAAAGTAGGGAACATACCTTAAGTACAACTTTGAGGTGTTTTTACGTGATTGGAGTATTAACAATTTCCAATCCTTTTACTTCTACGCCACTGAATCTCAGAGGCAAATGTACTTCTACTGTACTCTGCTACAACTGTTTGAAAACTCAGTTACTTGGTAGGTTTTGATTACAAAACGTACGTTAACCACTTCAGCCCAATACAGGTATCTGTACTGTATATTCTTTTATTTGAAAATAGCCCATGTACAAGCTCACAATGCGTTGTAGATCAGCTATTTCCAAAGGATATACAGTATTTGTTATAGGACATGACAAATTGTGAAATGGGACATTAGTACTTTTAGTACTTGTATTTTGATGTCAATACTTCTGTTTACTACTACAGACTACTTTTTTGATTGTTTTATGTACCTGTACTGTGCAGCACTTTGGAAACCCTGTGTTTGTAAAACGTGCTATACAAATAAATTGGATTGGATTGGACTTAAATAGATTTTAAATACCGTACTTGAAACAGTATTTCTATCTATTATCTATTGATAATTTTACTAAAGTAAAACATTTAATTGGAGTAATTATTCATCCACCACTGAGATCAGAGATGCTTCTCTGTGATAAGCAGACCTTGACTTCACCCTGCTCAAACGTTACAAATTTGGAGACATTAATTTCCATGGCAACAGCAGCTCATGATTGGTTGGGATTTATTAGAAAACATCATCTGATACATGTTTCTCCAATTATTGTCCATTAGTTTCACCACTCACCTTGACACTCACTTCTTTTGAATATGCGTTCCATTTCTAGAGACGTGTAAGGTCTTGAGTGGCATAGAAATGATTAAAGGACCCACCTCGATGCCAAAGAAAAAAGTATTAATAAAATGAACGCTTAGTTGAGTTTAGGTAATTAATTAATGTATTGTAATTGCCACTGTTGGCAATGTCACTAGCATCCTGTTTAACTATTAAATCACTATACATTTTATTACAATCATTAAATATAAAGTGTCTGGAAAGTGGAAAAATGATTAATGATTACAGTATCAAATATAAACTAACATCATTGACGACTGCATATTACAGTATTGGTATTGATGCATTAATAGACCAAACAGAGTAAAATGACAAACAAAGATGACATGTTTCTAGTCAACAAGTAAATGCTATTTTACACTTTCAACAAGAGTTTTGACTCCTCGCTTGGATTGCCTCCTCGCTTGGACTCACAAACCAAGAGATATGTACCCTAAGGCTGTCAAAACAAAGAAGCCATCCTCATTATGCATTGCAAACATGGACAATTATGCGACATCTCTGGGACATCTCATGCCATTTTTACACCAGGAAGTGACAAGGGGAAATCTATAAAAGACCCGCTGCATGGGTTCACATTAGAAATTTCAAAGGCAAGCATGAGTTCACAATTTGTCAGAGAATAATGTCTGTTGGGGTTTAAACAAAATTCCAGCCATGTGAAACATGCTGTTCCATTGATTACAAAGCCAGCTCAACTCCAACTTCCATCTGCACTCCTGACTTCCCTTCAAAACATAACACCTTTAAAAAACGGCATCAAAGATAATCCACATTATCTTTTCACATCTTGTTCAAGTCAACACACGGAAATACAGTATATGCATAAAGGTACTGTATATGGTATCATTTACAATGTGTTTCTGATGAAAGGCAAAAGTATTTAATGTCGCTATTCAAAACAGGAGAGGATGGAAGGAAGCTATAAGCGCTGTCCCCACTTGTGCGTTGGTTTCAGGATGTCAGAGTAGTTGGTTTGAGGAGCTCACAGCTTGGCATAATCTTTGAGGATGATCTCAAGTTTCTGGCTCTTCATGATGTTCCCCCGGATCTTCAGTTTGCCAGCTAAGAATGCCTGGGAGGAAGAGAGGGGAGAAGGGCATTTCATTCACCTTTACTTCTACAGTCTATATTTTTATTGGACAGTGGTGGGAGGTAATAGTGCCAAATGGCCTCCGGTTGGCCCATCACACAAATGCCAAAGCAAGAAGCTATTCTTTTATATATATATTTGACACTTGTTCGTTCTGCAACAGAACAGTAATGGAATACATCATTCACATCCACAATGTCAAAAGGACCTAAGTGAGAATCCAATTTTCCAGCAAAACAAAGAAAAAATAATAATCTCTCTCGCTTTCCTTCTTGCAAATTTAACTACTGTGGAAACGGCATGGTCTAGAATCAATCAGAATGTGACTGCCATCATGACCTTGGATGACATTTATGGGAACACTTGTCAACTGCATCCCTCTAATTTTTGTCATGCAGCTCCATTTCAAGGCTTTCACCGTCGTTATTCTGAGTTTGCTGAAGAGACTGGAGAAAGGTCCCATCATCGAGGCCTTGCGGCCCTCTACAGGAAGAGTGCGCACACAGTGCCCTCCGATCAATATCAAGCACTCTCAGAAGCACATCCAGCACTACTGGGTGCATATAAATTCTGCACACAGCGTCGTCTGCTTCCTGTCACGGGGGGGGGGGGGGGGGGGGGGTACAGTACGGCCATAACAAGTACCAGCAGATTGATTATTGGAGCGCAGAGTGCTTTCCGAACCAAGTCCGAGACATCATTACTTTCCAATGTTTCTTTATCTGACATGACAAAACCCAGGGAAAATCATTAAAAATAAATGACAGATTCTTCCAAATCACTTTGTCTCCATTAGAACGGACTGGAACGATATGTAGTGTCTTGCCCGCGCTTTGACAACACCTCTCTCTTTAGAGACTGGGAATATTCATGGTCCTTTTTTGGTTTGTTTCACTCAATGATAATTGAAAGTTAATGGAGAAAAAGAATTCGCAAATACATTTATATATACTGTTTAAACTATGTAACATATCTCTTAACACAATTCAATTGATGGATTCCCGATTAAGCCGGTCGATTAGACATTTTTGTGATTAAAAACCAAGTTCCAACAACAGTAAATATTTGAAAACAATAGAACATATGATTCTGATCTGCTAATAGTTTTAGCTGGATATTAGCTCCGGACAGACCCTCTTACAGAAGGCTACCTCTTTTAGAGCCATGCTGTAATTCTTTGTATCTAATCCCGGCCCGTTCAGTTCACACATGTCAAAAGCTTCCATTACTGAGACGCCACTCAAGGTGGCATTTAATGAGCCGTGTCATGATCAATGTGACGGAGGGATGGTGTAGGTGTGCCCTCGCTCGTTTGTTACCTTCTGGGGGTTGATGGTTCCCTGCACCACCTCCATGAAGTCGCCATCCGACACCGTGAACGTCACGTCCACGCGGCCGCTGTACGGGCCTTTGTGCAAGGCACCGGTGCCGCTCTTCAGATCAATGGCTGTTGGCAGATGCACACCGGGGAGATGGAGAACAGAAAGGGAGGACAGAGATGAGATGAGAATAAAACATGAGGAGTCTCCTGTAAAGCAACATTCCCAGGTGGAATCTATCCACTTTGCTGAAAGACAAAGACCTTTTGGAGTGCCCCATGTCTACAAATGTCTAAGAAAAAAAAAAAAAAAAAAATATATATATATATATATATATATATATATATATATATATATATATATATATATATATATATATATATACACTTCATGTGACCAATTTGGTCAAGGTTTCTGCCCAATAAGCACCCATTTGACCTCCATTATAGGAATTTTAGTGAAATAGTATAAAACATAAGTGTGGATGTCTTTCTGTGGCCTACTGGCATTGTTGTGTAAGATACTGATCGATCCAGCGCTTTACAGGAAAAGAAACCCTGGTATAGAACCTCTTAATAAAACTTTTGATAGGAGAGGAAGTTGTATTCCACTATGCGCCCACTCAACTTACTCCACTGAGCCACGGTCTTGCCATCTTTGGTGATCTCCCAGCCGAACACAGTGTCGACCTTCTTCACCAGCTCTGAACCCAGGTCTTTAATGCGCCGGCCAATCTCTGCGAACACCAGCTCACTCTGAAGGCCCCCTGCCTACAGAGAGGTAGAAATTCACCACATTTTCAGAGAGCATTTCATATAATGCTGCCAACATTTCTTATATTTTGGTCTCCCGATGTTTACACAGAGAAAGAAGTTACAAGAAAAGAAACGAGCAGAGGAAGCATCTGAGAAAGACAGAACGACAGACAAAGACAGAAGGAAGCAACAGAATGGTTTATTTTCAGCCTGACATACTTGAGTCAGGGCCTCTGGCAAAGCCTCTGGTGTTCCATGTAGATCCACATAAGCCCCAGACAGCACCACGGCATCGGTCTCTTTAACCTGGATGAACAGAATACAGAGCAGAGTAACACATCACAAAGACACATAGAGCACTGTAGTGCACTGCTTCTCAATATAATAAGCTCACGGTGAGCTTAAAGTCAGGACACAATCTATTGGATTCATCATTAAAATAAACAGGCCCTGACCACCCATCTGACCACTTCCTGTAACACGGCAGGCCAATCGGCGGCAGGGATAAGTGGTCATAAGGTGGGCCACAGATGCTTTAGACTAGAGATTTTCAAGCGGGCCCTGATCCAGAAAAGGCTGTGCGACCAGTTCACCCCCAAAATGACTTTTTTCTATTGATTACTCACACCATGCTAAAACTTTTGTCGCATTCCCAAGACAATCATTTGATTACAATGAATTTACCCCCATTGATTTCGGAATCAATGGTGGTAAATTTACTATATTATTATTTTTTGTCTGCGACAAATACAAAAACATATTTTCATTTTCATTTTGGGGGTGAACTACTCCTTTAACCCCTTACAACTGGGAAAGCATCTGTGTCATTTTAGATTTCTTTGGCTGTCTCACTGAATCTCAAAAACACTGTAACCCAGGCTGCCCCGGCCCGAGAATACAGAGAGTTTAATTAGATTTTGGATTTAATTTAGGGATGTTAACAATTAATCTAAAATTAAGTTAAGAAATCTGCACTCATTTTGGTTTCGGACAAGAATTTTCCATTTGTTCCTAAAAAACGCAGCTTATCAATGAATCGGTTAATCAATCGATAAGGTTATCAACTATCAATGAATTAATTAATCAATCATTAACATCCCTAATTTCATTTATAAAAACAATCCCAAATTGGATTGCCGATCTGCAGTGCCCAAGTGCCCCAAAGAAAAGTTAAAAGGTAAAAAAAAAACAGCAGGCAACCCAGAAAGACGATTTTTTAACGAAAGCAGTGAATGAGTTAAGGTAGGGTAAGTGATTCCATTGAATTCAAATAAGAAAAAAGCAGTTTCAGTTTTCCCTGTAGATGACAGCCTTCCTCCAATCAGGAGAGAGTGGGTTCCTCCAATCATGATGGTGTGGGGCAGGCCTTGGTGTGCGTAAGGCCCTACCTTTAATTCAAGCACCTTAAAAGAACTGAACTAGACAACGTTACTTACCTTACACTGGATGTGAATGCGGTTCCCTTCCTTCCACATCTCAGTCTGAAGAGTTTGGCCTGGCAGTACAGGCTTCACAAAGCGAACCTGAAGTAGAGAGCCAATGGACCAAGAGATGGCATTAGGCCAGGGATTTAAACATGTAATGTGAACACAATAAACTCGGGTGAAGAATAATATACTATTGGCTAAAAGGTGTGTGTTCACATTCATTCTACAGCTATACAGTCTATTCCAGTGGTTCTCAAGCTACACACTCACGGTGCTTATCAGAGTGGGTAGGTCCCCACTTCAAATATGATTATTCAGGGGGGTCACGGCTTGAAAAGGTTGAGAAACACTGGTCTGTTTACAGAAGTCATTACAGTACAGTAAGTGTGTGTGTGTGTGTGTGTGTGTGTGTGTGTGTGTGTGTGTGTGTGTGTGTGTGTGTGTGTGTGTGTGTGCGCGTGTGTCAGTATTGACTGTCTATTGTCACTGTCGGGTAGAAACCTTGTATCTCCAAGTTTCAAATTTGTATGTTTTTTTTTCTTTTTCGTAAAGTAAAGCCCTGCTTCATCATACAAGACTGTCGCACAAAACTAGTGAAAATAGCAGATCTTCAAGCACACAATGCCTCGCAGAGTAGATCAGCTATTTTCACTTGTTTAAATCATTTTTAAAATGATAAATACAAAACGAACGGTTTTGGACATACAAGGTTTCCACCCGACAACAACGATATACCTGGAGATAGAGAACTCGGGTAATTGCAGGAAATGTCTGTCTATATTACCTTGATGGCCTTGAATCTGGACGGGTCATTGTTGGCATACTGCTTGAGGACATGTCTGGCAGCAAAGCCAAACGAGCACAGGCCATGCAGGATGGGAGCCTTGAAACCTGTCCAACCATCATTACGTAAGTAATGTACAACTTAAGTCATAATGCAGACTAGGGATGGGACGATATGAATTTTACCCGATTTACGATATTATCGCGATAATCAAAATCCATTATCCTGGGGCGGAACATTTGGCAAAAAATAGCAGATCTACAAGCTCACAATGCGCAGCAACCCACGCGATAGATTGGCTATTTGAAGACATTTGATAGAAAGTTAAAAAAAGACTGTATCAAGTACTATATTATAAGTACCTTTTACCAATTATAGAGGGTTTAAGTGCTACCGGATAATCAGCTCAGCACCAGCTCACCAGTGCATGACAGAAGACGATATCACGTAAAATTAAAACTCCACAATACGGTTATCATTTTTTATCACGATAAACGATAATATCGCTTATTGTCCCATCCCTAATGCAGACACAATTTTACCCACATGAACCCTAGCGGGCGGCCCTATTCTGGGGCGAAACTATTCTGCCTTGAAAATTGCTGATCTAAAGCAGGCTTTCTTTTTCTGTGAAAATATTTGTAGGCCTGTCACAATGATTTAATAATAATGCTCTAACCTCAATTATTTGAGATAATCAGATTAATCACAATTATTTGAGATAATCGCAATTATTTTGCATAATCATTTCCATGTGAAAAATCTTCATACATTTTTAAATGTATTTTTCAAAATACAGTATAGTGTAAATAGCCGATCAACACACTCACGATGTGAGCTCATGGATCAGCCATTTCCGTCCATTTCCTCTATTTGTAAACATTTTTCAAAGTAGAAAGTAGAAAGCAGACAATATATACTGTCTTTGTATATTTCAGTTATTTTTCATATATGCCCTGTGCAACTTCAAAGCACAAAAGCCAAACCGAAATTAAAAATGTAATTCATATAGTCCAGTGTTCAACGACAAAAAACAAATACAAATACAAGCAGACCTCCTGTAGTACAGAGCCCTGGGGACTCCGGTCAAGTAAGTGGTGAAGCAATAATGCAGAATCCCATTCCCAAGACATTGACATTAAAGGCATCTTCTCTTAACCGGTGATGATGAATGGATTTCTGTCAGGTGTTTGCGTTGGGACTTGAGCCATGGCCCTGCCGTCAGGCTGCCCTTATAAATTAGAAAAAAGGTCCCGTGTGCCATGTCCCCAAACGCCACGTTGCTTCCTACAGTACACGACATTAAGTCCTCGTTTGTTTTCAGACGATCTCAGGTGCTCGCCTGGCTAACGTCAGTTTGACGGATATGGCGAGGATGTCTTGTCTCTCCCTATACGTTCACCAGGTGTCTTGTGCTGTCACATGCAATCTGTCATCCCTGCCCCGGAGATACCGTCTCTAGGTTTCCCAAAGCATTTGTCACCGTGGAGAAGGGTATACACTCCACAAAGTCATCTTTATGTGCACTCTGCTGCTTTCAATTACAATGTTTACCATTTACACAGTGGTAGCACAAGCTGATCCTATCCCAAGGGAGAGAAGGAAAAAAACACGACGACAGCCAAGTATAGTAGCAATAATAAGTGTAGGCAGGTGTAGTTCAGCTGGACCCTGGATACAGCCAGCCAACTAACCCCTTATTTGTGATTTAAACTCTGTCTGTTCTGGTAGCAGGACTGGGGGTTGTGTCATTATTTCAAACATAAATCAAATATGTTTGGTGAATTTGTTTAACAACTGTGATAACAACTTTCCGACTTCTCCATCGGCAAAACTCCTGCAAACAGCTGAATGTACATACAGTAAGTTCTAAAATGCAGAGCAAGACTGAGTGGGAGTGATGCTCTAACATTTGTTAAATAATAGACCATTCGCAATGATGCGTGGCTGTTAGGAGCGGACTGGTTCCGCATCCGATCGCTTCCACCCTCGACACTGCACTTGGCAGATTTGGTCTGGCCCTGCTCGGTTGTGATGGGATTTAGCAGCCCCCGAATTTGTGGGGCACCAATCAGGGCCTAGTATGCAATTATGGGGAGGATTCCAGACTAATATCTACGCAGTGATATTAGTCTGGCCATGCCAGGCTATGTACGTACCTGCCAGTTCAGAGCAGACCGGTTCAGGCCACACCAATGGGCCACACCTTTTTGTGTCCTTTTCACTACATCATTTGCCATTTGATGCCTGTCATTTTGTGTAATTAACGAAGGGTAATTTTGCGTTGTGTTATTATTACAGCCAGTTCCCAACTATTATAGGCCGGCCCCCCAGGGTCCCGGTAAAAATACATCGATAATAATAATACTTGACCAGAATCATATATCCTTAAAGCAGACTCTCAAAATAAAAAGGTTTTTGCACAAATTACAACAAATGGCTCAACAAAAACAGCATGGCTCAGTGCCTCAGTGAGGAACCTTGGCAAAATGAGAGACTTTTAGAAATTAGGTTACAACCAATAGCACTTTAATGGCTGCTGTTTTTAGTGTGCAATCAATTCTTCCTACAGCTTGAACACTAGGAAGTTCAAATAAATTACCTGTAAAATGCCCTTGGACATTTAATCACCATCAAACGTATTCAGTCTTAAAATAGCTCCCGTCTTGTGATGCCATTAGTGAAACTAAACAACGTCCGTTCCGTTGGTAACAAACACGTCAAGAGCATCGGGTCTTTCCTGGGGTTTGGTCACATCAAACCAGGTGTTTCAAAAAGCTTTAGCCAGAGAGACTCACCTCCCATGGCAGCAAAACTGGGGTCTATATGGAGCGGGTTCCAGTCCCCGCTCAGACGGTACAGAGCTGCCTGCAACCACACAGGAGAGAAATGCTGGTGAGCTTTAGACAACATAAAACAATAGTCTATACAAACAAACCGTGTACAATATACAAGCAAAAGCTTTTTACCTGGGCGCTTCAAATAGAATACCCAAATAAGACACTTTATTGCAGGGGGTGACTGACATTTGAACAAGTCAGGCAGGCAGACAAGCAGAGTCCGATTCCGCTTCACTCTGAAGACGATATTTGTCGAAATGTCACTCAATCAGTCACACCTTGCAATGAATGTGCAAACTTAATGAGTGCTCCAGTGTCCTATTCGGGTAGTGATTCTTTTTAAAAACGTATATAATACTGTCCTTTACAGCACAAAACCCCTTCTACTCAAAACTTGTCTGGGACTTGACATTTGGGACTGTGTACAATATATCCACATCAAAACACAAAAACATACCTGGTCTCTTGTGGTAGTGTCAGTCACCACAGCATCAGGTGCCCTATTAGGAGGAGGCACTAGGGCCTGGAAATACATAAAACAACATACAAATGCATAAATCTATATATATATCTATAATAAGTCTGTGCACAATCTGTAAGAAACCTCACGAGTAAATATTTTAGCAGAAAAACCGTGAATAAAGGCTGGAATGAATACCTTGGCTTTTTCAGACGTTCTCTTGCCACCGAAGCCGCCGGCTCCGACCACAAACACTGACCACTGGTTGTAACACACCAGCTCCCCCTCACTGTACGTGTTCACTGTAGAGAAGCACAACAGGGCTGTTCATTTTGCATTGGAATGGCTTGGCCAAAGGCCAATTCATCATAGCATTAATTTATTGATTGATTGAATACTTTATTAATACGATTATTAACAGTACTGGTAATATCGTTAAAAAGGTTATGTTAAAAGAATAACACAAAAAGCCCCAGGGGCTTGTTTCCGTTGTGGTTCATTGTACTCAATTAATGAGTAATACATACAATATAATACAAATGAATACAAGACAAAACATATTGCAATGAAGCTCAGTAGAATCCTAAGGTAGATTTACATAGAAAGGAGGACTGAGGGCAGAGGATTCTACAATCAAGATGTTCATTGAGATAAACTACTGCATGTTCACTTGTATTCTTTGAGGTTAGTTTTGAGTTCGAGCAGGGAGTCTAAAACCTTGGTTTGTTTTGGTAGGTCATTCTACATAATCTTGTATCATTCTACATAATCTTGTATCAGAGACACTCAATTTCATTTGTCTGTTGGTAACCAATTGAGCCTTATTCGGTGACAATAGCAGATCTACAAGCCCACAAAGCATCACATTACTGATATTACTATATTTTTGTCAAAGAGATTTGGTGTAGAGGGAAAAAGGATGATGAAATTGGAGTTGTGTGGCTTTATTTCAATATAATTGTTTGGTTTTGTTTTTACTCTGTAAAACATTTTTACTGTAATGTACATAGAATAACGCCTTAAGTTGCTGTGGAGAAAGCTGAGAGGGCCCACGTCTTTTCCTTTGACAACACACTGTAAAAAATAATTGCAAGGAAATCGACCAATTTGGATATTAACTGCCTATTTATTATACAATGGATCGTTTGAGTCAAGAAATTACTCCGGGGAGGCTGATACACAACAGATGGGGCTACCGCTTAGCTGCTTCTCTATAAAGGCCCATAAACGCAATAAAAAAAAGACTGCTTCCTGTGCAACCTCTTCCCATTAGAACACGTTAATTGCAAATTGAGAGCACAAGAAACCAAGCCTTTCGGAAGTTGGCTGTAAAAAGGACAATTAGCATCCATCATATGGAATCAATCCAACACCGCTTCCTACATGTCTGGTTGGTCAATTTCAGTAAACCTTTTCATATAAAACATGCGTAAAAGATAAACAAGAGTACGTCAGAGCGGGACAACTCCACCAACATCTTTATGACGTGCGGCAATGCCTGTAAATGCTTGCTTTCAGCTCTGCAGGATAATTAGAGTATAGCCAGACATCGCGGGAAATTTCCCTTTGGTGAAACCTCTGAGAAGCCAGCATCCCATGTTACTTGTTTTAAGTCTGTTTAATTATAGAGCAGAGTGGTGCACTAATCTCAGCCATCTCTGAGGAAACGTACGCATATAAACCACAGAATTATCAACACAAGTTTATTTAACCCCTGTAGACAAGCACTGGGAGCTAATTTGGATTAATTCAGCTTTTTTCTAATACCTTTGAGAAAGCACATGTTAAAATGTATTAATACACTACATGACGATGGCCCCAGCTCAGTGGCCTTATGGTTAGATTGTCCGCCCTGAGCTTGGAAGGCCGCGTCATGTCCAGGCCAGGTGTACTTGTACATCATGGCTGAGGGATGTACTTGTACGTCAAGCCACCTCATGGTACAGAAACAGAAGATTGATTCCTGACCTACTCTATAGGCTACATGGCTCGGGGACCATGGTTACATGACAAATGCATAGGGGACTTAAACTCACCGTCCATGAGTATCACTGCTCCAGAACCTTTGTCCAGCACATCAGCTACAGTGGCCTGAGAGTTCAGCGTACCTGTAAATCAATGCAATTATCGTGTATATTTCACAGCACATATTCCTTTGGTTCCTGTAAGGGCAACATGTTGCAGGTCTAGCGCTCCATTCCTGGAAAACTACAATATGTATCAAGGTTCATATATATACAATATGTACTAGTAAGAAGCCTCAGGGTGACATGCGACCTCGCCCTATGTCACCCTGAGGCCCTTTTAGGGCGAGGTGATGTATATAGTACCAGTTACCCATATATGGAGAACCCTGGTACCCATATATGGAGATCCATGTACTGAATATGGAGATATGCTGTGAGAGCCCAAACATGCTTACTCAGTTCGTTATGTGAAAGTCCTGTGATGTCTAGGACATCTGACATCATACCCTTTTATGCCCATATATGGAGATCCCTGTCGGTAGAACCATCAGTTAGTGTGGTATGTGGCCTCCATATATAGGCATTCCCATATGAAGTCCTGTTAGATATGGGCTTAATATTGATGACATCAGGGAACTCCATATATGGGCATAAAAGGGATTCTGTTAGTGTGACATCACAGTGAAGCCAGAGCGTGATGTCAGTGTCAAACCCATTCTGTTTAAGAGTAATTCCCCTGACATCATTTACGTCAGAGCATAATGTCAAAGCGACAAACCCATTGAACCACAGCGTTATAGACAGAGATACATACATACATACATACGGACAAGCTGTGACCGTTCACATACTAAACTTGTGACCTACGGTCGCAATAATTCCCTGTTGCTAAAGAGATAAACCTTTGCAACAGGAGAGGTAACCTGGTGTAAATCAGTTGGTTATGTCGTGGCCCCAAGGTATATGATGTGGTCAGGAGATCTGTAGCCAGTAGTCACTTGAACTGTAAGGTATGCCCACTATATGTCTTGTGGCAATGACATAGTTAAAGAAACCGCACCAAGGCACCTCTCCTCTGCGGTATCTCATCAAGCAGGAACCGTATCAGTAAAATATATGTAGCAATAAGTCAAACCTGTCAAATACCCTTGGCAAAAATGACAGCTCAGAATAACAGAATAGCGCCAAGGTCAGAGACTCCTGAATTGATTTTCACTGCACTTTATTTTCCACTTAGAGTAACATCTATAAAGATGTACCGTTATTGGGATTTGAGGTTGAACGTTCAAGAAAAGGAAATACCTGAGGTCGGCAGAGGTTTGTAAAGTTCCAGATACTGTTCTCCATGCAACACCTGTTAGAAAACAATGTGGGAACAGCAGAGTATGAGTGAAGCCGATTGTGTGCCATTTCTGTGCAGGACTGTGTGACACATACCATATGGATACATAATGCTGTATCCGCAAATGAAAACAGAAATGTGTAGTGTGATGGTCACGCACACGCACACACACACACACACACACACACACACACACACACACACACACACACACACACACACACACACACACTTTTCGCCCCAGTGTCCAACCTGGGTAAAATCTATGTTGAGTCCAGGGACAGAGCTCAGACCTCCATCCATCATGGCCGACTGGGAGGGGATGACCCCAAAGGTAGGCAGGCAGCTGAAGCCCTCGTGTCCTTCATACAGGAACCTAAATAACATAAAGATGACAGCAGTGTGCAAACGTGACATTCTTCATGGGTCTAAAGAAAGACGCACGGCGCAGGAAGGCGTGCTGTATTACAGATTGTGTCAACAGTAATGTCTAGCCCCTCTCACTCTCGCAAACTCACCTGAGATGGTCAGGGTCACTGGTGGACATGCCCACTCCCAGGGCATAGAGGATACATTGAATGTGAGAGTAGGTGAATGTTGTGTCTGAAATTTTCTGTCCCACTGCTTCCATCTGAGGGGAGGGGAGGGGAGGGGAGGGGAGGGGAGGGGAGGGGAGGGGAGGGGAGGGGATGTTTCATCAACATGTCTTAAACAACATCACACTGAACAAAATGTTCTCTGAAAAGCAGGAATGAAGTTAACTTAATATCTAGTTTTGAGGTAAATAATATTCTTCTTCTTCTTCTTCCACAGATACAGCAGAGCCATACAAATAATTCAAACAAAAAATGCTTATACCTCACAGCAATGAGTGTGCTTAAACTGATGTACTCTTATGTACTTTAGTCAACTACACCGGCACTCACTATACCACACAGACTTAAAGCTGAGCAAGCTAGCCCACACAGGAAATTTGAAAAGAAACAAAAACTGTTTGTAAAAGTACTAAATATGCAAGTAAAAAGGTCTCTTGGGTCTGCCATGTCCCCGCAAGAGAACATAAGGAGGCAGAGAGGGCGGATGATGCAAGGCAGCATCCAAACCAGTGTGAGAAATGGATGTAATATCTGAACAACCGTTCTAGAGAGTAAGCAGACATGGCATACAGGCACAACAGCATGAAATAAGCAAAACCAGAATAAATAGTCAGAACTAGTGCAGCAACAGTACACAATAATCCACACAGACAGCCGACACCAAGTCAGCTGGGAACACTATGACCATGTTTGTCTTCAGGTGCCATGGTGTGTCCGTCCCTGTTCTCCTGTCCAACCATACTGGCATACACATCACGCAGTCCATGGTTTGACCATAGACTCAGTAAGGAGGACATTGATCATCCAAACAGGGAGAGCACCATTAAGACAAAGACGCTGAAGCACACAGCGCTGTTGCACTTGGTCCATGAGTGTTCTGAATTTGGCTATTGATATTACTGTAGGGGCCTGCTGTCCTGTTGATGTTTGATGAGATTGAATCTGTAGATCTGCTCTCATGCCATGAATGAGATACAGAATACAGTATATTGTTGCTGTCGGGCAGAAACCGCTTATCTCCATATCACTTTCTCACTAAAAAAATGTAATGATTCTCCAAACAAACTCTAAAAGAGACAGATAAAGTGACCATTTCACAGTCTGCGATTTATGAGGTAAAAAAAAGGAAACAAGAAAAACAAAACACCCAACTTGTTTTTTTTTTGTTTAGTCACAACACCAGATTAGTTATTGCCCTTTGAGCAACAACTGGTACAGAAAATGGCTGCCGTGATTTAAGGCCATGGTATGATGTGATGTGATTATACATATGGCCCATGTTTTATTTAAGACACAGCGCCAGCTGTGAGCTGCAATCAGTTCACTGTCCGTGACTGCAGCACAAACTGAACGAGGGCCTGAGATGCAAGTTGCCATCGAGTCATTATGCTCCACCTTTCTTTTTGTACAATGCACTCTAAAAATAAAGCAAGAACAACTTTGCACTTGCCGAGCGTGCCGTGTGCACGGTCCGTGCACGGTCCATGTGTGAATTATGCCCTGTGTCGGTTTGGAGAGGTTCCTTAAAGGGTGATGGCGACTCTCATTGAGAACAGAGTAGTGATATTAAACAGTCATGAGGTGGACTGTATTTGTAACCAACGTTGACAGTCAGTGGGTTTATGACTCCAAACTAGTGTGCGTGCGTACGTGCATGAGAGGGAGAGAAAGAGAGAGTGAGTTCAACAGGAGAAAGAAAAGAGGAAAGGAGCTGTAGGTAGGAAAGAATAAAAGAAGCAAGGAAGGTAATATCTGCAGGCAGGGAGGGATTGGTGGTAACTTTAGAGGCACCAGTAGCTAATGTCTTTATCTCACACACATACTGTTGCTTCACACATCTCCTCCCGGACGCAATTAAAATAGTAAACTGTTGCTTCACACATCTCCTCTCGGACGTAATTAAAATAGTTTCCCCCAAGGATTTGGTGACAAAATGTATAACTGCTACTCACAGGATTGATTCCAGAGGCTGGTGCACCCGAGATGGCCATAGATGCTGTGGGGTTGACACCCACTCCACCCGCTGAATCCACCTTGGACAACACCTCCACCAGCGTTGCCAAAGACTCTGTTCAGAGTACAGAAGAGGAGTGGGTGGAGAGGGAGAGAGAGAGAGAGAGAGAGAGAGAGAGCTAAAACATTCAAGTCTTTACTGCAACTGTCTGCACACAGTTTTAGGATGGATCTCACTCAGTTAACCTCATGAACACTATCATCCCAGTACCCGAGCTAGAAGCACAACGCGATTTGCGTGAAGAGCTTTGGTGTAGAGGGAAAGAAGGGGGCCTAGTATACAGTAGATCCCTGGGGGACTCCGGTCAATGAAGTACTGTATATAGGATTTCGTAGTAGCAACGCTACAAATTAAGAAAACTATCTACAGTTGCACAACATTGACTCCTTTCTGTGACCAAGTCTGCCAATATTTGTGCTGCCTCCAAGAGGGGATACTGACCTCAGATCAATAAACCTTGAGATGACAAGCCAGCCAACTGTCAGTATCCTTGCGGCACGCCAATTCCCACATTTTCATAATTCATCCTCACACTGCCCTCCTCTCCTGGCTATATAAATAAAAGTTATAAATAGATCTGTCCAGGTGATGTGACCCTCAAATGCCCATGCGGATTGAGGCGATTCAAATGCAGGGAAAGCGGAAAGGGCGGTAGGGGCTACAGTATGTTAATGTGTAAAGGCCTATATTGTAAATGGTATATTGTGGGTGCAATAATATACCTTTTTTAAGTCTTAGTGTTAAATGTGTCCTTCAGTGTCTAACTACATGTGTTGTCATTGTCCCAATGTAGCCCCAATTACAATAAATCTGACTCAGTGGGACAATATAAATAGGTGAAGGAGAGTTGGAAGTACAACTGCAGCTGCTAATTAGCATGGCTCTGTGGCATGTGGTATCAAAACAGAGGGCACAAGTTGTCCCTGTAATAAGCTACACAGTCGCTACACAGTCCTGCTAATGAGACCGGCTACCCACAGACTAGGGCCCGACCGATGCCAGATTTTGGGGTCCATAGCGGAATAAGCCGATCCCGAGCAAGCTCAAAACTCGTCGACGTTCTGTGATCTTGTAGATCAGATATTTTCCTTTTTTAAACAGGGAGGCCAGGTTAAGTGGTAAAAATACTAGGCCTGTGCAAAAAAATCGATTTACTATATTATCGTGATGTTAATCCTGGCGATTCAATTAATCGATTTTCAAAGTTCAGAATAGATTTTCCCGATTGTATTTATTTATAAAATAAAAAAAAGTCAGAGTAAGTACAGGTCCTAAAGGAACAGTTTTAGATCATGAGGATGTCATGTTATGGCTCTTTTTTTTTATGACTGTTGTGTTCTGTGTTTTCTGGCATCTTGACCAGGAACATGTTGTTGTAATGTTGTACCACTGGCACTTTGGCTGAAATAAATGTCAGAAAGATTGACTGACTTTATTTGGCTGCATTGATTTGAAGTATATGATTCAACTTTTAATGTTTTATATTGTTTGGAATTGTTTTAAAATGTTTCAATATAAAAAAGCTGTAATCTTTGGGGAAAAATCGCAATAATCGTGATTTGAATCGCAAATCGCAGGAAAACACAATAATCGTGATATAATCGAATCGTCACCCTATGAATCGAAATCGAATCGAATCGGGAAAAAGTGAATCGTCACAGGCCTAAAAAATACTGTAGCTGACGTCAAAGAAGGTTAAATAATGGTCAGTACAGTATATCAGCCAGTCTAACATATCAGTCTACCACAGACGCTCCCACTTGGCTAATCTCTCGAGACAGCCTCAGAGTCGCTACGCTTCTGAAAAAGAAAGAGAGACAGACCGAGTGGGAGTCGCCCTTTCTTTGCGATGGCTCGCCAGATTGCCACTTGGCTAACACTATTACCAACAGCCCTCCCTCTGTCGTCTACTTCCTCTAGAGAAATAACAATCAACAGCTTTCTGTCTGTATGTGACCTTAAGGGTTGTGATACTCCTGCTGCCCAAGATGACCTGTTTGCTATATATATTTAAAAGAAAAAAGGGGCTGTGATACGCCACTATGTGATACTACGCCTTTTTCTGTCTCTGTCTCTTTCTGACTTTCACAATGTGCTTTTCCTCCACTCTGCCTCTCTTAGTGTCCTGACAGAAGTCAGCAGACTCTTTTGAAAACTCACTGAGTCACAGGAGTTCAAAGTTCCCCCTCCCATCGTCACCATCCTTCATAACATTCATAACAAATACACTCATTTTGATGTTAAGACCATTTCTCAAAACTGTGGCATGGAAGATCACATTTTGATTGACATTTCCAACTTCATTCATGGACCTGAAGGAGGATCATTAGATTTTGTATTCTGTGGTAGGATTTCATTTTCTCTTTTTCTTTTTTTTACTTGACATCATAGAAGCTGCAAGGGATTAGTCTTGAACATTGCTGAATGATCATATGAAAGACTGACTACGCAATCAGATGATGTGGTTTAAAACTTTAAAAGCACAGAGGGAGGGAGAGAGAGAGAGAGAGAGAGAGAGAGAGAGAGAGAGAGAGAGAGACAGACAGACAGACAGACAGACAGACAGACAAGTTGGCTCAGACTTTAATTTAAACTCATATGTACATAAGAACCAATATTACATTGTCAGAATTGGATTTGCAGTGGCCTTACATTTTCTCTCAGTAATACAAGACAAGGGTACGTCCCAATCATGGCACAATAATACATTACTCTGTCGGAGTGTATGTACGCATGTCTGCATCTGCATGCGGGCTTGAGTGTTTGTGTGATTACTATCTGTGTGTTACCAACCTTGTATGTTAGCAGGCTTTGTGGCATCTGTAAAATCACAGATGCTGTCCCAATGGTCCCTGACAGCCTCTGGAGTTATGTTCTGGTTCTTGCGCCTCACAGTGTGGCCCTGGGAACGCTCCCAGCGCACTGTACACACACGCACGCACACACGCACGCACACACACGCAGACAAATGCTGCATATTACAAACCAGATGCAGACACTCAACCACCAGCGGCCACTGAATATTGTAAATGAGTACAGAGTCTACAGACGTTTCCTAGGGGAGGGGGACTCACATTTTCCAATCCATCCTGCTCCAACCTGAAAATAGACGAGAAACATACAGTAAGAGTGTTAATAGAAAACACAGACAGGACAGAAAAATGACTTTAATGCTGGGGGGGATCACGAGTGTGTTGCTAATGACGCAAAGAGGGAAAGACATTTTCTCCAGAGCATTTTAATGCAAGTGATACTTCTTAAGTTCCTATCCTTGGAGTTCACAGAGAAATGGGTGTGCGATGGGGGGTAATGCTCATTAGGGTTCTCTCCCGTACCTCAAACAAGCCTCCATTTTCATGGCACTGGTCATGGCAGAGCCACATGACCAGGGGAGCGACGTACTCCGCCTTCAAGGACTCCACCAGATCTACATGAAGACAAAACATGTCACATGAATAATAGAGTGAGACACTCTTGTCATCTACCTACGAGACGGTACAAAACGATGGCAGTTCTTTGGCGTTGGATCACACTCAGTCGAAAGTCATTGGGAAAAAGTGGATGTGTATGAAAACTGAAAATTCAAGTTTATATAGATTTTATATAGATAGTTTAAATAGATACAGCATCTAATACTCATTTCTCCTAGCCAACACACTCCGAGGAGTAATCACATTCCCCTATTCCGAGGCGAAGAGATTTCATGTACCGTCACTGCTGTCGCTATCCTACTTACTCACCTGCCGCTGCCAGTGAGGAGCCCCCACCAGGAGGACATAGAGCTATCATCCTATTACTCCCACCCAGTACTCCCTGCTGACAGGTGCCACCCCAGCCCGTAGGTTACAAGTATCTAGCTTGGAAAGAACCCAATCTCTGTTTCCAAATGAGTGTAAACAACTCGCAGCTTCTGATTGGTCTGTGGAGGGGGCGGGACCAGTGTTCTCCGATATAAAACTCGAGTCACTTCCTGACTTGTAATGGAAATACTAGTCAAATGGACCCTGGCCACACTGAGAAATCAAGTGAGAAAAAGACGAATGTAGCGAATCAGGCTGGATCCTAGGCAAACAAATATCCTCCTCCCCGCCCTCCACCGAAACGCGGTCAAATTGTGTTGGCAAAGACATTCGACAAAGTCGAATGCACCACTGACCACGGTGGATTCTAAGCCACAACCTCTGCGGTGGTGGGCAATCACTTTACCACTGCACCACCCAAGAGAGGGTTAAGAAGCTTTAAGGGAGAATTCCTAAGGGAGGACATATACAGTATGATCACATTTTCTCAGGATTGTTCAGTGTACTGTAAGGTCTGTTATACTTGAACTTGCATGACACCAGAAACAGAGTTGTGTCGCTGGCCAGGGGTCTGGCTGTGTGGGTGCACTGACAAGGCCAAAGAGGATTTCAAGGGGATGTGGGCACATTTTGTGGTTTGGTACTTAGCTTAGTGCCATCATAAAATAAAGCTTGGGTGTGAAAAACCCAAAGTCAGCTTCAAATTCATTGTCAGTCTGGAGCAGATGTAAGCTGTCGCTGCTAATGACATTACATAATATTGTCCTGGCTCTGTGACTCTCTCCAGCTTTGTGAGAATTAAAATCACTCCAATAGCATATGTTAATTTTAGAATGGGTGGCTGATAGTGAATGAATGCCTTTCCACAAGGGCAAGGTAAGCGTATCCGCCGGTTTTATACCAGGAGTGGAGCGGCTCAGCCACCCAGCTTTTAATTACACGCATTATGTAACACTTTGGTTGAAATATTATTCTTAAATGAGCCCCGTGTTATTTGAAAATGTAGTTCCATAGAGATGGAAATCTTTTGTGAAGAACTTGTAAGTCCTCTTCCAATCAGACAGGTGTGAAAGCAATTTCAAATGAAGTCTAAGACCAACATAGGAAATGATGACATGTGCCCAATATATGAAGGATTCACCGTCGCTTTTAGATTTAGCCAAAGACCAAACGATCGACTGACAGCTTTCTACAAATGTGTTGTAGGCTCACTATACTGTACATGAAGCAACTACAAAATGTATTTTGTTATGTATTTATTTACGCTTTATATTTATTTTTACTTAATTACAATTGAATTAACTGTCAAAAGATGTGTTCAATAAGAATGGGATAAACAATTTGTTATCATTGTACTGTGTGTGTGTGTGTGTGTGTGTGTGTGTGTGTGTGTGTGTGTGTGTGTGTGTGTGTGTGTGTGTTCATGCATGTTCATGCATGTGTGCTTGCATCCCTTGATCACACTACACACTTTTTTGTGTGTGTGTGTAGCTGTCACTACACACTTGAATAGCTGATGTTAACAGAAGTGCAGACAGGTCAATGTGCAGAACTGGTGCTACAGCAGTGCCATCACATTAGAGTTGATGTTACCAGCAAGGATAATGTTGTAGTTTTCTTTTAACAATGTGTGTATATCTAGGCTATATAACATTGTAACCATGAATGTTTAACCTACAATTCATCCAGTCATTATGCAACATTAACATGGCTGTTATCCTTCTGGCCCTGAAGACAGTAGTACCTAACTTACAACATACGTATTTACCAGGTTGTAATGTACACGCAGTCCGCACAAATATATGTTCACGTCTCAAAACTGAGTCAAACTCACCCCCAAAAAACAAAAAGAACACAATGTACCAGATCACAATAAAGCTCCATGTTGCCTGCCTTGTGGTTGTGATATACAGACTAGTGTGTACCTAGTGGGAATATGCTTGCAGAATTTCTCTGTAATCACAAGCTGCGTTCATGATGTAATCATTTTGTTCAAAATGGACCAATCCTGCAAACTTTGGAAGCCAATGTTAGCCAATTAGGATGGAATATGAAATATCTGACAGATCTGTCTTGATCACATGACTATAGAGATACTGTGTACTGATTTGCATGATTTATGGTTAAAATCTCAAGGAATAATAGGAAGAAATGAGTTTTACATAAGTCGGCCTCCTGGTGGCGCTGTAAAAGGCAGATGTGAAAAATGCAGAGCAAAGGTTTTTCCTAGGCCTCTAGGGAGTGCGAATACAAAGTTTTACTCTGATCAGTGGAGTTAAAGGTAAAAACACGAATTGGCCTGTTACAGCGCCACCATGAGGCTGATTTGATTTTTTTCAAGTGGCATTTATTCCTTTGCCTATTGGGAATGTGCATGCACAATTTCACCAAAATCACACGTCATCATGCGTTCATGATTTCAGGCATTTTATTCAAAACGGACCAATCCTGCAAACTTTGGAAGCCAGTTTTAGCCAATCAGGATGGAATATGGAAAATCAGACAGATCCATGTCGATCACATGACTGTAGAGATACTGTCTATGGATTTGCGAGATTTTTGGACAAAATCTGTAGGAGTACTGGCAAAAGTAAGTTTTACAAAAATCAGCCTCCTGGTGGCGCTAGAACAGGCCCATGAGAAAGATTTGGGGCAGAGGTTCGGTAGTGGTATTCAGGGAGTGCAGACTGTGCACAGTTTGGCAGCAACTGAGAGATTAGCTGGTAACAGACGGAGGGACGCACGCACGGACGCACGCACAGACGGACGGACAGGGGCGAAAACATACTCTCCCACATGCTTTCGCTGGTGGAGACAAAAAGCATGCTGACACACTCTGACAATGTTGCTTTCCCAATGTAGATCTCACAATTAATAGTCACTGTGTTTTCACTTTATCCAACAAGCTTTTTATTTTATTTTTGATTACAGTAGTAGATTGATCACAGTAGCCAGACAATTAGATATGGATATCTAACCTCTGTCTCTCGTTGTAGGTCTATGGGTCAGACCATGTGAGACTAGAAGGGAGTGCAATTATAGGTGATTGGTGAAAAGCGAACCTATTCCGCCCACCATGTGCTTGCCGATGCGCGGCTGCTCTGCGCGGGCACTCACTCACCTAGCAGCATGCTCTCTGGTCGATGTTGGCGTGTGCCGATGTGCATATTCGCTTTTTTTGAGACATTTACCAGTGCAGTGAGCCAATGTGCTTGTTTGCTTTTTGATTTACAGTGGCATACTATATTGACAGACAGACAGACAGACAGACAGACAGACAGACAGACAGACAGACAGACAGACACACACATCACGTAAAACAAGAGCTTTTATATGCCGGCGCCGCATTCAATGTCTGCAAAGCATGTCCGTGAACACTGGTCACCAGCGACATGCAGTATAAACTAACCCTCCGTTTAAGTGCAAGGCTGCAATGTTTTCATGATTTTTTTTTCTTTACATAAAAAGGTCTGGGTCATTGAAAGCTGGCTGATACATGGAGCAGTGCCATTTACAAAGACAGAAACACTGCTGTGCCAGTTGGCACAGCACAGTGCGACAGATGCTGCTTCAGAACAGCAAGGAGGAATGACAAAACAATTTGACTTGTACAGAGCTAATACACGAGTGATATCAATCTTTATACCACTTACATTTCAGATCTTTACCATTTCCTCCATTTAAACATGGGTCTTGTTATTTGGCAAACTAGACCGTGCCCATTTGGGCTCCAGTCGATCAGCGGTCGATCACTGGTTCAAGACCAGTGGTTCTCAACCTTTTCAATAATCATATTTGAACTGGGGACTCCCCCATCCTGACAAGCACTTGGAATTGTATTGTAATTGTTTCTGGATTGTCTGCATTTATTGATCTTTCAAGTCTGACAGGAAAGAGGGAGATGGAGAAGATGGGGAGAGACACGCAGCAAAGGTCGTCAGGAACGGGACTCGAACTTGCATCAAGCTGTCAGGCATAAGAGCCTATGTGGTATGCACCTGGACCGCTAGGCCAGCGGGCACCCCAACATTTTATTTGGTTTGACTCAGTTCCACAGACAAACATTATGAAAAATAACTGATCTACTAGCCTCGGAAACCCAGCCTTTATTTGGTGATCGGTAGAAAAATAAAGCCTGGGCTATCGCGTTAAAATCACTGATGTAGGAAGTGTAGAATTTCCCTAACCAATCAGAGTGCAGAGGGGCGTCGCACAGAATGTGTTGACGTCATGACGCAGCAGCGTTCTCAGAGGAGGAGGAGAGGAACAGAGCGGAGCATGCGCTGAGCAGAGGAGGGTGGGGGGAGGAGAACACATGCTATTGGCCGGAGACTCCCGTGAGATTTGCCGGGTTGTGTATCCCCGCCCATCTGCAGCATAGACTGTCCGCGTTAGGTTAGACTACTGATCTACAAGCTCAGCACTTGCAAGGCATGGTGACCTTGTAGAACAGCTATTTTCACAATATTGGCCTCTTTTATAATGATTTAAGAATTTGGCCAATATTTGACTAGTTCTTGTGTATAGTTCGTTGATTACTTTAATGGCATTACATTTTGGAATTAAAAAGGTCTTAAAAGTCCTGTCATCTAGGGACACTCCTAAAACACACATAATAATAGTAATAGTTACCTACTTCCTCCCGAGGGGGAAATTCAGTATTTTCAGCCCAACCCAGCTGATTCGCTGCCCACAAGGATAGATACCTTTATTATCCCACAGGGGAAATTCAGTTGCCCAGAGGCAGCACAGCAGTTTAAGGTTACAAGTTACAAAGAAGTAAAAAAAAAAGAAAAGAGTACTGTAGTGTACAGTCCAAAGAGCAAGCACAAAAAAAGAAGAATATAAACATAAAGTGTCGAAAAGCTATTGCAACAAGAAGAATATATACATAAAGTGACCACGAAACACTCAACGCTCATAAGTGACATGTCACACACACAGAAAAGCTATACTCAAAGCACAACTTAACAAACAGTGCCAAAGGAGCGCGTGAGCAATTAGGGGTTAAGAGTCTTGCTCAGGGACACACATCCACATTGCTGGCATGGCCTGGAATCGAACCTGGGACAACCACAGGCTCTGGTTCCCCAAGCAGCTCCCTAACCATTCAGCTAGTCGCCCCCAACGACCCCCCTGGTGGTCTCGGCCCGCAGGTTGAGAACCAGAGTTGTTCTAGACAACTGGATATCCATATATACAGTATATATGCCTATACATATGGGCATATCGGTCGGATCAGCGGTTCTAGACAACGACTCGGTGCCAGGTACCGCACTAGACGGTTCTGGAGATACAGTACATCAACGGACAGAGATTTATCATATAGTAGGATAGTTAAAATGTATGGAGTTAGTTGGCATCTTGGAGCTCATACGGTTTAGCTAAAGCTGTTTATAAATGAGTTGGCTTCTACTGGGGCTAGCCTCATATAGCATATATGATTATCTTTAATTTAACTCAACATGTTACTCATGAATAATGTTCAGAATAAAATATGCATGTGCACTCAATGTTCATGTGGATACTGGGGCGTTACACTTTCCCCAAATCCCAAAACAAAATACAGTGGCCAGGACTGCCAGATTAAATCAAGGACTGCTTGTTTTAAATGTTTAATGTACACAGTACAGAGTATATGCTATACACTCCAGAGTCTAGAGTGTGTCTGTACATTTTATATACGTGCATTTCCCTCTAAAGAGAACACCAACTGTCTCTGTACACAAGTATATACAGTGCTGGCTGATGCAAAAATAAGTCGGCCCTGTCAGCTCTCCCTCAGAGCTGTTACTACCAGTGTTTCAGCCCAAGCCTAACTGTCTGACTGTCCCTGCAGCCTCCATTAAATAGGGGGTGGATCCTACCACAGGACACAGAACCAATTAGCAACAATCAACTAAACCTAAAGTAACCTAAATATTCCTAAATAAGTTTTGCAATGAAACTCAAACATTTGGGCTGAAATTTCAATCCAATGGCATTTTAAATAAACAAATTACTCATAAAGCACTGACAAACACCCCTCTCCTCCCAATCATCAGGTTTGCCACCAGCAGCGCAGTTTAAAACCATTGCGGTCCTTGCATGTTACAGAAAGCAGTCAGATGTATCAGTCAGTGTATAGGGCATGGGCTGCCCCCTGACACACACACATATATATATATCGTCACTGTCAGGCAGAAACCTCGTATCTCCAAGTTTCAAATGCGTACGTTTTATGGTAAAGCAATCATACAAGACTGTCGCACAAGACTAGTGAAAACAGCAGATCTACAAGCACACAACGCCTAGCAATGCGATGCGTTGTGTGTGCTTGTTTTCACTAGTTTAGTATTTTTCTAAGATGATAAATACAAAACGAACGGTTTTGGACATGCAAGGTTTCCATCCGACGACAGACACACACACACACACACACACACACACACACACACACACACACACACACACACACACACACACACACACACACACACACACACACACACACACACACACACACACACACACACACACACACACACACACACACACACACACACACACATCTGGCTTACCTGGGGGCATGACGGTCTCTGTGAGTCGGGAGCCTGCGGTGGGAGCGATAGTGTTGCAGAGGATGTTATACTTCTGCCCCTCGATGGCCAGGGTGTTGGCCAGGCCCAGCAGGCCCAGCTTGGCAGCGCTGTAGTTGGCCTGACCAAAGTTGCCGTAGATCCCTGCGGCTGACGACGTCATAATGATTCTGTTCACAGACATCCCCAAGGCAACAAACAAGTCAGTGCTAATGCAGAATGACACCCATGGCTGCACGCTGATGGATGTGGCAGACTAACGCGTAGATTACATTCGCACACCGACACACACAAATGCACATAAGGACACACCGGACAGATGCATGGATATACTGTATATACTGCATGCATACAAGGAAACAAAGGAGGTGGGCATACTGTATGGGCACAAAGGAAGGCTAGAACACACAAACACAAGCCAGATGTATTAATTTCTTAGCAACGCAAAGCATACAAGCAGAAATAAATGCATGCCACACACACACACACACACACACACACACACACACACACACACACACACACACACACACACACACACACACACACACACACACACACACACACACACACACACACACACACACACACACACACAGTCTCAGGCAGTGAGTTGGCTGCAGTCAAGCAGTAATAATGAGTTGAAACACAATACAAACACTCCATCAACCAGAGGAGACATCTGCACCATGCTGCCTCACTGCCCATCAGAACCCAATGACCCAGATCACAGCCCACTCGCATCGGACGAGGTTAGCGATGGCCAGAGACCAGCCGCTATGATCGGATCTGCATCATCATTATTAGGTTCTGGGATACTCTACGCCTTGTGACTGAATATAATGCGATCTCAATTTCTATTACTGCAGGCATTATAACAGCAAATATAGATAACATCATCAGTACCCTTTATCTTAAAAAAGAAAGAAAAAGCAATTGGCCAATTGCTAAATTAATTAAGTACTTTCCTGGCATTCAGAACCCTCATATCAATTATTATGAAGAACGTCTTTAAGTGGGCGAGACCATGGAATACAAATAAACTGATTCTTAACGTCACATATTTTCATGTCACAAGATTAGGATTTCAAGAATGGAAACAATTAGGGAGGAGTTGATCCGTCATGCCAACAGGCTGAACGTGGAGAAATTTCATTTTCTCTCTCACTGTCTTTCTCTGATGCATCCATCTGATTTGACTGGCTGCAAATCAAGAGGGTATCATGACTTTGCGTAATGTCATTCTTGTCTTCTTGCCTCTTATCCTATTAATAAACAACTGGATGTATGTCTGTCCGATGTCTGTCTAACCCAAACTGCACATTATTTGGAGCACATACTGTATGTTCGAAAGGGCAAGGACTAATACCTGTATATAGTATACAGACAGACAAAAAAATTAAGTGAGTAGACTCATGTATCTCTACTAAGCAAGCCTCACATAAAAAGAACCTCACTAACTGTAATCCAATCATCAGTCATTGTATAAACTGTACTGTAGTACTATTCCATACCCACATTTCCACCCACCATCCATCCGGGCTATGGGACCACAACCACTAATAGAGATTCCATAGCCTGGTAGGACTGCAACTACAGATCATATAGCCTGTGGTGAAATGCTAATAAACAGCTTAAATATGGGAAAACAGTGAGAAATGTTATACCTCACACCCTGCATATGCCAAAAGCCAATGTCCATGTTTAATTTCAGATCAACTGGTCAAGAAAAACGGATGAGGACGGACTGACAGAGGTATGTTTGTTTAATAGTAGGATAGGATAGTATCATGGTGTGTATACATTATGTGTAAGTGTGTCATTCCAGTAAGTCAGAACTGGAGTCTGAAATGTGCACACTGCACAGTAATATTTTCTTTTGCAGCAGTTCCTCACCTGCCAAACTTCTGGTTCTTCATGTGGTTCCAGGCTGCTCTGGTCACCATGAAGGAACCTCTCAAATGAACTCTGTGGATGAGGTCTGGAACGCAGGGCAGGAAGGAAGACTCAATATAACATGGTAAAATGGCATACAAACAAAATCTATTGAATGTTGCCTTGGAGGAAGCCGAGTCACAGAAGAAGTCATCGGCTTGAGGATACTTTATTGTCCCCCTGGGGCAATCTGTGATTCAGACAACGAGCAAAGGAACAACACCTGCCTGGTTTCACAAAGATACATAATATAAGTCAGTGTAGGTCAGAGCCATGTCTGGGATACAGAGCAGGACGTTTCATTCAACATGGTCGGTCTGAACTAAAATAGTATATTGACAGTATATATACACTAGAGAGAAAATCTTTTTTTGTGCGCTTTCTACCGTACTTGATCTTTGTGTACTAGCTTGTTTTTATTTTCATTTTTGATTTAAACCATTATCTAGGGAATAAGGACCAAGGTCTTATATTTTTATTAGATTGTATATTCTTGTGGCTGTTTTTGTGGCTGCAGCAGGGGTGGAAGCCCAGACCAAATTTCCCTCGTGGATAATAAAGTTTACCGTGACCTTGGTTTCTAATCTATTAAAAGTAAGTAAGTAAGTAATCCTACTTCAAACTCTCCTGATATTTGTCCCATACATAAGGTGCACACATGCGAAGGGTGCATTTCTTAGCTTTGTTCGGTTTCGAGGAACCTCCAACAAACATAAGCCAATCTAGTGATCTGGTTGGTACCTTTGATAGACAGGAGCAGGCTCGGAGCAATGGAAAACCTCCCTAGTGCACGATGAGGAGTGCTAAAACCCTCCCCCATAACAAAATGCAGTGCACTATAATAGATTGTATCCAGGGGCTTTAACACAATGATTGAGGCATGTATATGAAATAATCAAAATGGGCATGATTGTGTAGCGTACGCAATCATTTTCATTATCTCTAATGAGAAACGTGGTTTGTTTCTGTGGAACACAATTTTTGGTTTGATTATCTTAGATTGTTTGTATGTGTTTTAATTTTCTTTAAAAAGATCCTCATTTAGACAAGTACCTGAATATTTGCATGATGTAAATTGCTGAAATAGAACACCCATCAGAGATGTTATGGAGGCACTTGTTTCAATTTGATTATGAAACATATGCCTCCATATCATCTCTGAACGGTGCTCAAATTCATACCCTGTCCATAAATGGAGTAGAGCAGCACATGTCAAACCAAATTACCTCACCAAAGGCTTCGTTCATATTATCTTCAGAATGTTTGTCTAGTATGACATGCCCAGAATAGGGACGCTAGAGTTCATTGTGGTTCAGCTTTTAAACGTTTGTTCATGCTTACAAAAGGAGGCTGTGTGCTGCAGAGAGACGTTCCAAAAATGAACGTTGTAGATCAAGATGCCTGGGCACTAGGGTGTCTGATGCTGACATGATACGTTGTGTTGTGAAGTGCAGTAGCAGAAAATGGTCCTACTCTTCAACATCCTACGTGCTATTATATTAGGCTAATTAATAGATTTGATTCCATGATTGATGTTCTGAACCATAAAAAGAGATAAATATTGACAATAATGGAAAAAGTAATTGGCAGAATGCGCCAGTACCAACAGTAACATTCACATCATATTATGTTTTATTATTAAACACTCCAAAGGGAATGGAAATATGTAGGCCCAAACAGATATATTTGAATCTACAAAGCCAGCCTTTGTGCATTGTGATGAAAGAACAGCTCTCAAAGAAAAGGGGAACAATGCGGTGCATATCTACTGTAAGCCAGGCTGGGTGGCCTAACCAGGGCTGTGTATGAGGATACTGGAATACTGGATTGTGAACCTGTAGGTCTAGGACAGCGATGTTCGAGTAACAGAGCACAAAGAGTCGGGAGAACATTGTGTGCTTTTTATTAGTACTGAAGTATCAGTTCAGGCACCATTTTAAAAGTGTCGGGTAAGCACCAGTAGCGTATAAAAGCCCAAACGATAACCAATCCTAAGGAGAGGAGCAACTGTGTTTGAAAGAAAATCTAGTTAGGCAGAAATTGGCATGTGTGGGAAATTGAACCAAGGACTCTGGTTACCATTTTTAGTCTACGGCCTACGGTTCAAGAGTTACATGTATAAGGCTAAATGTAAAGTGGACTGGTATAGCACAACCATGAGGCTGATTTGAAACAATATGTGGGGATTGATTCATTGGCCTACTGACATCGTTCACAAAGCATGTGGCATTGAATGGTCAACTAGTTTAAGAGATTAGCTCCAGACATCCAGACAAACATACTCACAAATAGACAGTTCCGGACGGTGGACTCCTGGACATAAAAACTACAACTAGGGGAATGCCTAGTGGGCTCATGGGTTAGCACCATCCTACATCTCTGACCTTCTCCAACTATATGTCCCTACAAGGACATTGAGATCAGCAGGCAAGCTGCTGCTGGTGGTCCCTAGATCGAAGCTTGTGCTTGGGGGAGAATCGAGCCTTCTCTGTGGCTGCCTCTAAGCTCTGGAATGAACTCCCCCTCCATGTCAAACTCGCACCCTCACTCTGTTTTTTAAAACCTGTGTTAAAAACACTTTATTCCCAAGCTTTTAACCCAGAGTGAGTTTTATTTTTATGAGACAAAAAGTGATCAACTCATACAATGTAACATCTACTGGGATAGGATCAACTCACCCCAGTCCATGTCGCTAGTCCTGGCAAACGACCGATCACGAAGTATCCTTGAGGGGAAAAAAACAGAGCTTTTCAGCTTTTGTACAGAAATATTCATGAATGTGCTTTTAAAAGTGGTTTCCTTGGTAACATTGTATTATGAAGATTGTTGCATAGTGACTTACCCAGCATTGTTTACAACAATATCTGAAAAAAGAAAATATAGACAATTCTGTTTTATAACAATTGCAGTAACAGCTTTAATGTAAAATCTTTATATTGATTTTAGATGAGCTCACCTATTTTTCCAAATGCATCTAAAGCTGTCTGGATCACTTTCTCTCCATCTTCCACAGAATCTGTTAACACCAAACAGATATTAATATGCTGCATCTTTCACTTTCGTCTTTGAGTCTCTAGACTTAATACATCGGAATTATAATTTTAAACTGACTTAGATTTGTGATAAATAAATAGCTGGTCACAATGATGAGACGTCACACTTTAATCCATAATGTACAGATGCTGATAAAGTGCCATGGAAAATGTTCTTTAATGACGCATGACATGCTAATGCATCCATCTGTCCTCATGGCGACATATGTTTGCCTGTTCATTGCTTGCCATCATTGTTTGGGAAGATGGATAGAAACATCATTCCAGAAAGTCAAGGTATACAGTATCAACTCAAATTGATCAAGGGGATCTTCCTCTGCATTACAGCTACACATACTGTGGCTCTGATAAAATACTAAATAGACACAATTATATGTAGTCTTTACAGATGTACTGTACAATGAAGAGGAGTGATAATCTTGCATAGACTTCAATCAATACGTTGACAGTCACAGCACATGAATTAAAGGACAACTTTTTACAACAAGGGTTCATATTTTAGATAGTCATTAGAGAAAAGAAGAGCGTTAAAATGTTTTCATTTACTTCCTTCTGTCGTTTTAGTGATTTTAACGATTTTGATTTGCATGCATGCAAGTGGCTAAATGTATTTTTAGACACAATAAGCCCATTCCCAAGATGCACCACAATCTTTCATGGGTAGGTGTGACTTGATGGGGGCTGGTGTAAATAATAATAAAGAGATTCCCGGCTTATTGTGTCTAAAAAGACATATTTAGCCATTTGTTACCATGCCCCCACCCACTGAAATCAAAATAAAATCACTAATACAATAGAAAGCAGTAAGTGAAAACATTTTAACACTCATCTTTTATTTTCTCTAATTCTAAAATATGAACCCATGTTGTAAAAAAAACAAAGTTGTCCTTAAAGACTAGTAGAAATCGATCAGGTCCTTTACTGTTATTTTATCATGAGTTGGATGAGAGGGTGACGAGTAGAAGAACTGGGCCCAGTACATAAAACTCACCATAGTTGGCTATAGCCTTGCCTCCCTTGGCTCTTATCTCCTCTACCACCTTATCAGCAGCTGCAGAACTCTTCCCACCCCCTTTAATGTCTCCCCCAAGGTCATTCACTGTAAAGAAAGGAAAAAAAGATTAGCAATATTGGGGTCAGTTTTGCAATTTCTCCTCTGATGATTAAGGTTACAGAGGGTGGCAGTAAAGAGACATCCACACTTAGAATGATAACTATAATGACAAATAATAATTCTAACCCGAGTTGATGGCGGAGTCCACGCCACAACTATAACGACAACAATAGAAACACAGACAGCCAACCAAAATCCATATGAATTGAAAAGGCATCACATTCAACAAGATCATGATATTGCTGAGAAACTCAACATGTCAACTTTATTAAAGATGGGGTGCCGTGATTTCCACCCCTAAAAAATTATGATAAGGTATTATGATTTTTTAAAAACATATTAGTATTCCTGGTTGTCAGGTGGATGGTGACCCAGCTGAGGTTAGCTAGCTACATCCACAGTGTTGGGTGTATGGTAAAAGGGGAGGGGATGATTTTACGATGTCATTAAATCTGTGTTTTTCGATCGACTCAGAGGCTTTCAGCTTTCAGGAAGAAACCAGCACATTTGCACATTATAATCCCACCCGGTGGCCTATTAGAGTAATGTTAACTCCATAGACACATACAAAACAGACAAAGTACAAAACTATGGCATCACCTCTAAGATGCAAATAATACAGCCAATGCTGATGGGGTCATTGGGAATTGGCGCTCGCCAAGATACCATCAAATTGATGTTGACTCATCATACTAAAGTATGAACCTTGTGGTCCAAAGGCGTCCAAAACGCGTCCAAAACCTTGTGGTCCAAAGGAGTGCTGTACCGACTGAGCTACCTGTACTGCAGTAACAGGTTATCAATATCCATTTTAGATCAGCATGCAGCATGTGCTTTGCTAGCACTCATTTTTACACAATTTTATGATTCATCAATGTGGATGCTCTCATGATTATTATCGTTATAGGTATTGTTATAGTTTTCATTCCTGGTTTACTGTGGACTGGAACATATCTGGTGGAAATGGGCGTGGCTTAGGTATGTAACGATACGCTTAGTACTGTAATGTTCCATGGAATCCAAAGGGAAAATAATCTTGAGTGTAAGACCTACGGTTCAAGGCCAAAACGTGAATCAGCCTGTTATAGCGTTAGGGTTAGAACATGTGTTTATTGTCAAACCTCCAGACAGGGTCCCCCTAAGGGATATCAGCGCCATCTGGTGGCGCAACAGAGTAAAACTCATAAGCTCCCGAACGTCAAATACAAAATGTCGGGAGGGCTGTCAATCACAAACGAGGGCACCGCCCCCCGAGTGTATAAAAGCCCCCTGGGCCAGCATAGCTTCCTCTTTCCGCACCTCTGCTTACCGCAACTAGAGTACTGCGAACTCAGCCATTATTATTTTAAAGTTTAAGCTTAAAGCGACGGCTAGGAAGTCGGCCACAGGCCTCTTTAGAATATTCTCCCACTTTAACGTCTAATTTCTTCAGTTATTCTCCTTGTTTTCACTTGTTTCCTCTGTTTCTCCTTCACGCTTCTTCTCTCGACGGTCTATTGTGCGTTAGCCTTGCTTAGCTTAGCTTAGCTTAAGCTAGCTCGCTAGCATGTCTGCGCCACGACCCAGAGGACCGAGCCCTAGCCACTTGCTGGCTATGGTGCCCAAGAAGTGTGGGAACCCTGCTTGCAGAGGACTCATCGCAAGGGAGGACACTCACCCTTTTTGCATCGTCTGCGAGGGGGTAGGACATGCCCTGGCTGCTCTGTCTCCGCCAGCTCCAGCCTTGGGGGTGAACTGCGTGGACTGCCTCCGCTACAACGAGGTAGCCCTCCGGGCCCGGTACGAGATCGCGTCCGCTGGCTTCGGCCTAGCCACCGCTCTCGTCGCTGGACCTTCCCCCTCTACCCCTCCTAGTGTGCCGGTCAGCGCTGTACGCCACAGCGCTGCTACTCGCCACGAGGTTGGGCCTCCGGCGGATGCGGCCCTTTCTAGCACCGGTAGCCCCGGCGCTAGCGGACCTGTTTCCACTCCCGCTCCACCGGAGGTCCCTTCCACTGTTGCTCATGTCTCTCCTGGCACTGGGGCCGTGCCCAAGAAGAGGACATGCAAGGCCGCCTTCGGAGTGGTTTCACCGCCAGTTCCCGCCACGAAGGCCGCCTTCCAGGAGTTCCACCCCGGTGCTTCTGGCCACTTCACCGTCGGTGATTTTCCTCAGTCATTCTCCGTCCCCCAGCAGCGCGCCATGCAGTCCTCCTGGCACGACAGCGATGGAGATGAGGCGGAGGACGACTACGACCCAGGGATGTCGGAGGAAGGGTCCGAGGGTGAGTATGAGGAGGAAGACCCTCAGCTCCCCTCCGGACAGGGCGGAGACGCAGCCAAGGAGGTCCCTCATGCCGAGGTTCCTTCCTCCGCTGTGCTCTCCCCGGCCCATACTGCTCCCATCCCCCCTACTACGCCAGTAGGGGGGAGCGGAGCAACAGCACCCGACCCAGACTCGATCCCGCTGGACGAGCTGTCGGTGTTGGAGCGCGCCGCCATCAGATGTGACTTGGAGCTGCCGCTCGAAGCCCCAGCGCTTGGACCCCGGGACAGAGTCCCCATCCTAGGCTAGGACGTGGAGCCTTCCCCACCGCCACGCATGGCGAAGATCCCTGTGGTGCCTGGGTTTGCGGAGGCCCTGCATTCCACCTGGTCCACTCACAAGGACCCCCCGAAGCTCCCTTTCCTTGTTGACTGCCTCAACGCGGAGAGCATAGGGATCCCCCTGTGTCCCCCCATGGATAAGCTGCTCGCTCAGTCCTTTGCGGGGAACATCAAGCCAGAGCACGAGCGGACGGGACCGGGCGGTCGCTGTCCATTCAAGCTGGCTGTCGGGAACAAGGCGCCTGGATTCGCCATTGATTTTGACGACAAACAGTCTGCCTTGGTGAGGAACTGTTACAGATCCTCTGCGCTGGCCGCCAGAGGACTGAACGTTACACAGCTGTTGCTCACCTCTACCAGGCGCCTCCTCGGTGAGCTAGAGGGGGTCCCTGAAGACACAGCAGCCGAGTTGGACAAGACCCTCCGCATGCTGGTGGACCTGAATGTCCATGCCATCGAATGGCTTGGACATGGCATGGACTATTCAATGCAGGCGGAGAGGCAAAGGTGGCTCAACAAAGTCAAGCTACCTGGTTCCTCGGGGGTGGAGACCGCGAAGGTCATGCAGGACCTACCCGGACACCCTACCACCTTGATGGGCGGTGGACTGGATCTCCTCCGCCAGGAGGTGGAGGCCAAGAGGATCACCCTGGAGCTCCTGGAGGCTACCACCGAGCCCAAACAGGAGCCTAAACCTGACAGGCAGGGACGAGGGAAGGCCCAAGGTCAGGCTGACAGAGGGCGCTCTTCCTCCAGCAGGGGAAAACCCCATCCCCCCAGGACCCCCTCCTCCTCTGCGGGGCCCACCCGCGGAGAGGTGAGGGCTCCTGCCCGCTCACAGCCTCGCCCCCCTCACAGGGGCGGGAAACCGAGCGGCTCCTACAGGGCCCGTGGGAAGCCGTCGCGGAAGTGACATTGGACCTTGGCGGGGCCCCCTTGAATTTTCAGGGGACCCCCCCTATCAAACGCAGGCGGGTGGACAATATAATTATTTCTCATGCCAAGAAAATAATATGTGTGCCTCCTCCTCTGTGTCCAGTGCCAATAAAAATAAAGAGTATGTTGATGAAACAATGCCTGTTTATTTCGACTCCTCCTGCATTAGCACAGACGACTCCTTTTTGCATGAATACAGCCAGTATAGAGAAGTCCAGGTTGGATTTTCTATCAGCTCAGAAAGCACCGCTTTATCCAGTCAGGCAGACGGGGTACAAGCCAGGGGTTTCTCTTTGCAAAATGCTTCCTCTTACGTTAGATCCTATTCACAGCATTTCAACTCCTCTTCTATGCAATACTCCTCTGTCTCCACTGAGCGGCACTGCAGTGCCGAGTTTAGTACAGGACAGGGGTTTGGTGCTAACGATAGGGAAGAAGTCAGCTTTTCACAACAACCAGGGTCGGCCTCGTCTTCCCGTAAGGAAGAAAATAAAGGCCTTAGAAAAGGTATTAAACGTAAACACTCTTCCCCAAGCCGGGGATTGTGTTTCTTATGTAATAAAACCTGTCCCCCGGGTTCCTCGTTGTGTTCCCCCTGCATCTTTAACGAGCGGGGCCAGGAGGGCGTTACGTTTCTGGTCTCTACCGGATACGGAAACGAACCTACCGGATACGGGGGTCACGCGCCTTCCGGTGCGATGGCAACCGGATACGGAATTGAAAGTGCCGGACACGGAGACCCCTCGCTGCGCAGCGAGGTGGCCACCGGATACGGAAACTTCTCTTCTGGGAACGGAACCTCCTCGCGACCCTTTAGTCACGCGGACTCTGTACAACCCCAAGGCTTCTCCTTTGCTCAACAACACGCTGGCTCGGTGTGCGGAGCATTGGAAATGTTGCAATCCGAATCAATGGGTGTTTCGGACGGTGACACGGGGGTACAGGCTACAGTTCGCGGAAGTACCCTTTCTCTCCAGCAAGGTTATTTACACTCGAGCCCGTGGCTTGAAGGCAGAGGCCTTGAGAGAGGAGATAAGCTCGCTATTGCGCAAGGGCGCTATAGTGGAGCTATCTCGGGATCAGAGCCGTCTAGGTTTCTGGAGCCGTTATTTTCTGGTCCCCAAAAAAGGGGGGGGGCTACGTCCGATTATGGATTTACGTGCTCTGAACAAGCACTTGGAAAAATTCAAATTCAGGATGTTGACGTCAGAGGCTCTGATGAGATCAATGAGGCAGGGGGATTTCCACTGTTCAGTGGATCTAAAGGACGCTTATCAGCACGTCCTTATTTATCCCCCCCACAGGAAGTTCCTGCGGTTTGCCTTCGAGGGGCGCCTGTACGAATACACGGTCCTCCCTTTCGGCCTTTCCCTGAGCCCGCGGGTTTTCGTGAAAGTGACCGAAGCGGCCATAGCTCCACTGAGGCGACAGGGGGTCAGACTCGCAAACTACATAGACGATTGGATGATTTCAGCCGCCTCCTGCTCAGAAGCGGCGCGTCATACCAATCTGGTGTTATCACACCTGAAGTCTCTGGGTTTCAACGTCAATTTTGGCAAAAGCATGTTGACACCCTGTCAGCAGATTTCCTTCATAGGGATATCTCTGGACTCGGTGGAGATGTCTGCCCGCCTCTCACCAGAGAGGGTGGACAGATTTCTGGTTTGTCTCCGCTCCTTTCAGCTGAACCAGGTGGTCAGATACAAGGAGTGTATGAAGTTAGCAGGGCTGATGGCCTCAGCGGTGCAACTTCTGCGCTTGGGCAGGTTTCAGATGAGACTTTTCCAGCGGTGGACACTGGCACTCAGGATTTCCTCCCGGCAGGGCTACAGGAAAGTGGTTGTCAGCCAGGTCTGCTTGGACGCTCTGGTTCCTTGGAGGGATCAGGCGTTGTTGACGACTGGAGTCTCCATGGGCGAGGTGGTGTCACGCAAGGTGATTACCACGGACGCCAGCCGCTCGGGGTGGGGTGCCACCCACGAGGGGCGTTCAGCCAGGGGTCTGTGGACTCCGGCTATGTTGGAGTTTCACATCAATTATCTGGAATTGATGGCGATCTACTTGGCGCTCAAGTACTTCGAACCGTTTCTCCAGGGTTGCCATGTCCTAGTCAGGACGGACAACACGGCGGCCATGTATTATCTCAACAAACAGGGCGGCCTATCCTCGCGCACGCTGGATCAGCTGGCTCGGGAGATGGCTCTATGGTGCGTGCCGCGTCTCAGGTCCATCAGGGCCTCCCATGTTCCGGGACTTCAGAACGGCGGCGCCGATCTGTTGTCCAGGGGGGAGCCTCGCTACGAGGAGTGGTCACTCCATCCGGCAGTAGTGAGGCAGATCTTCTCCAGGTTCGGGCAGCCTCGGATCGATCTCTTTGCCTCCCAGGAGAACTCGAAGTGTCCCCTTTACTTCTCAGTAAGGGGGCCTTCTCCCTTGGGGACGGATGCGTTCGCTTACGAGTGGCCGGTGGGCCTTCTCTACGCGTTTCCGCCCCTGCAGCTGATCCTTCCCACGTTGGAGAGGATCAGGTGTGCCAACCTGGAGGTTCTTCTGGTGGCACCATCCTGGGGAGTGTGGAGGTCCTTGATCACCCCACTGCTCTATCGGTCCCCTTGGCAGCTCCCATTGCACAGGGATCTGCTACGCCAGGCAGGGGACGAGATCTTCCATCCAGACCCGCGGGTCCTAGACCTGTGGGTTTGGCCCGTGAGAGGGAGAATCTGCTGGCAGCAGGCTTCTCACCAGCGGTTGTAGCTACTATTCAGAGTGCTAGAACCTCCTCTACTAGGGCTTTGTATGATGGAAAATGGAATGCCTTCTTGGACTGGTGTGAGCTTCAGGATCCTCCTGTGGTGGCTCACTTGGCTCCAGCCCAGAGGGTGTTGGATTTCTTGCAGAACCGCCTGGACCTGGGTCTGGCGTTTTCTACCTTGAGGGGTTATTTAGCGGCCTTGGATGCCTGTCACCTGGGGGTGGCAGGCAAAGGCTTGTCTAAAATCCCTGAGGTGGTCAAGTTCATGCATGGTGTCGACCATTTGAGACCTGTGACTAGAGTGTTGTTCCCTTCTTGGGATCTACAGGTGGTTCTTGTGGGCCTATGCAAGGCACCGTTTGAACCTATTGAGAGTTCCTCCTTGAAGCATTTGAGTTTCAAGACGGCTCTTTTGCTGGCTTTGTCTACGGCAAAGCGAAGTGAGCGACCTTCATGCGCTCTCAGTGAGTCATGATTGTATGAGGTTTCTCAGTAATGACTCTAGGGTTCTTCTTAAACCTCATTTGGGTTTTGTTCCGAAGAACCGCGTGGTCCCGAAGGACCCTGTTGTTCTGACGGCTTTTCATCCTCCTCCGTTTGCTTCGGAGGAGGATAGGCGTCTTCATTGTCTATGTCCTGTTAGGGCCTTGAAGGCCTATTGTGACAGGACGGCGGACAGCAGGTCTACTTCTCAGCTTTTTGTTGTTCTGAATGCTCGGCAACGAAAAGCGGTGTCCACACCAACTTTGTCAAGTTGGATTGTGGACGCTATTAAGTTGGCTTACGCCCGTGCGGGGTCTGAAGTGCCGGTGGCATTTAAGGCCCATAGCACTAGGGGTGTGGTGACCTCTTGGGCTTTGTCCAAGGGGGTCTCCATTAATGAGATTTGTGCTGCGGCGAATTGGTCTTCGCCCTCCACATTTGCGACCTACTATCACTTGGACCTTGCGCTTTCTGCTTTGGCGCATTCGGTCCTGGGTGCTGCTGCCCCATCTACTGTGTAGTGGGACGGCTCTCTTCTCTCCCTTTCCTGGGACAGCGTGCCGCTGTTCCTGGGTGGCTTGGGGGGGACCCTGACTGTTTCCTTATCTTACTGTAGTATTATAAGGCAGACCTATGTCTGCTATTAGTGCATAAGGCAGATCTCGGTCTGTCAGGGTCTTTTTACTGTCTGGACACGCCCAGGCCCTGTGGGTCTGGGTCGGCCGGTTCCTGGGAGGGGTCACGTCGGTTGACGGTGACTCTTTCAGGTTGTGGTCTGGGTTCACGACAGTTCTGTCGGTGCATGGCTTCTCGGGGTGTTTATGAGTCCCTTAGGGGGACCCTGTCTGGAGGTTTGACAATAAACTATTAGGTTCCGAACGGAACCCTGTTTATTTAAAACCGGAGGACAGGGTCCCCCGATTTAAGCCCCTCGGTTCGCTTGTTGCGGGCAGAGGTTAGGGTTAGGGTTAGGGTTAGGGTTAGGGTTAGGGTTAGGGTTAGGGTTAGAGGAAGCTATGCTGGCCCAGGGGGCTTTTATACACTCGGGGGGCGGTGCCCTCGTTTGTGATTGACAGCCCTCCCGACATTTTGTATTTGACGTTCGGGAGCTTATGAGTTTTACTCTGTTGCGCCACCAGATGGCGCTGATATCCCTTAGGGGGACCCTGTCCTCCGGTTTTAAATAAACAGGGTTCCGTTCGGAACCTAATAGTTTAGCAAAAATCTGCCTCACAGTGGCGCTATAACAGGTACAGGCCTACGTGAAAAGTGTGGGGCAGAGATTTTTTTTTTTGGCCTCTAGGAACAGTAGGGGTCAGCAGTGACAATGCTACATACTGTAAGTGTGTGGGAAATTGGCATAATTGCTAAAATGGGAGAAAAGGTGATCCCCCAGTTAGTAGCTAATATGGCCTGAGAAAGGGTCTGGGATTCTTAGCTTTAACTGTTACCTCCGATACCGACTGCGGATAAGCAGTTTGTGTTTATTGTTTTATCTATCAAAACATCATTTGTGTTTAATTTATTTGTTATAAGTTAAATATCCTCAAATAGAAATTGATTATAATTCATTTAGCACTTTTTGTTAAAAGATTGTCTCTGCAATTTTCTAAATTAAATATATAATAGCCAGGATATGTGCCAAGAATGTCTGGAACGCATCAAACTCCACCCATCCAGCTCTTAGCTACAGAACAGTGTAGCTTCTTGTTTTCTATTGTCTTTCTGCCAGTGGGGCCACTTGCTAAATAGTCTCTCGAGACAGACAATTTTCGAATACTTCGTTTAACAGTCTATACTTCGGAGGCTCTGAAAACGAGTAGATTAGTAGTAGTAAAGTGGGAAATGATTGAATAGGGTAAAATAAAGTTCAGTTTGTCTCTTAACCCGAGACCACGGTTCTCAGCAGGAAACGGTTGGAGTGTCCACTCCAGGTGGGTAATGAGGCTTTAACCCAAGTGAAGGAGTTGACAGGTATCTCAGCCAGATAATGGGAGCAGCAGGAAAGGTATGGCGTTCACTGTACCGCAATGTTGTGACAAAAAAGGAGCTAAGCCAGAAGGCAAAGCTCTCGATCTACCGGTCAGTTTTCGTTCCTACTCTTGTCTATGGTCATGACATGCAGGTCATGAAGAATACAATTGTTGACACAAGAGGCCAAAATGAGTTTTCTCTGGAGGGTGGCTGATATCTCCCTAAAGCTGTGTTCACAATGAAGCAAAAAAGCATGAAGCTAAAAGCAAAAACTGGGCATGTCAGAGGTTATGAGTAGCAGCTTTTACTCACGTATCAGCGTGTGTCTGTTGGTGTAGTGTAATAAAGACAAATGTGTGGCTTCACAACGCTAAGGAAAAGCCTGAAACGCTAGTCTACATTAGACATTACATTGAAACTTAAAGCTAAGTCTTCAAAGTGTGACGCTCTAAAGTGAATGGGCCGTAGGGACAGGGCAGTCATCCGAGAGAGACAGAGAGAGTAATCCGAGAGAGACGCTACTCCTTTATGTGGAAAGGAGCCAGTTAAGGTGGTCCCCTAGGGAGGTTTTCGGCACACAACCAGCTGGGAAGAGGCCACGGGACAGACCAAGGAGCAAATGGGGGGGGGGGATTATATCTCCAATGCAGGCCTTGGAACGTCTCATGATCCCCCAGTTAGAAGTAGCTGATGTAGGGGGCACGGTGGTGGGTAGCGCTGCCGCCTCACAGCTAGAGGTTCGATTCCCGCCGGAGGGCGCTGGGGGCGTGTTTCCATCAGCGCCCACACCCTAGGTGGTGTTGGCAAAAGGGCTTTTCTGTGTGGAGTTTGCATGTTCTCCCTGTGTCTCCGAGGGTAGATACCCTCACAAAAACATGCAGTAGTCCTGGTTTCTATAATTCCTCTCCCCTGGCCAGCCAGGGCTCCCCAGGCATGGCAGAGGGAAGGGCAGAACCCAGGATCACAGCTTAGGCAATTGGTGAAAAAATGGGTTACAAAAATCGTGGGATAAAAAAAATTAAAAAAATTAAAAGTAGCTTATGTGGCCTGGGAAAGGGAAGTCTGGGATTCTCTGCTGGAACTGTTCCCTCTGTGACCAGAGTCACCAAACTCCGGATAAAGGGGAACACACACTGGCTGCGGACTTGTTGCGGACATTTTGTTTGCTCATGAATCAACTTTTTTTTTTTATTCATTCAAATTCATTTAGCATTTTGTAGCGAATTATTTTGGACACAGTCAATATCTCACTCACCCACAACTGAAGCTCCTCTCTCACCAAAAGCCAATGCATATTCTCTGCCAAGACCTGAGGAAAGACATTTTAAAACTTGAAAAACAGCAGAGAAATCAAGCCGATACCTGATGAGCAGTAACCCTGAAGATGCTCTTTGGTAGGCAGATATCAAAGACTGAGAAACACTAAAGGCAGCTCATCTGGTAGCACAAATTATAAAAGCCTTTATTACTTGGCTAGCTCATTGTATAACATATAAAACCAACAAGTTTCAGCCAACAATGTCTGGGAGTTACTTCCTCACAGTAGCTGCGTTTACATGACATCTTTCTTCCAATCTGGTTAAAATAAACCCGATTGAAGGTTTTGGATCAAGTGTTTGATCAAGTTGATGTTGACAAGTCGGACGAGTCAAGGGACTTGCACGAGCACGCTCACGTACACAGATATTCCATGCAGATAGACAAAAGAAAATAACCTTTAAAAAAAAAATAATGTGGTTAAACATCACAAATGTAGCCTATACAGTTGTAGCAAAAATAAAGAAATGCCCCAATAAATGGCCAGGATGGAAGATATCAGATTCTAATGCGATTGGGGGCTTGCAGCCACACAAAGCTGGAGATTTCAGCCGCTAAACTGGATCTTTTTGTAAACGGATAAACAAGTGAAGATTTACAAACATATCTGATTCAGTGGAGCTGTGTAGGCATGGATTTTTTAGAACTAGATATTTTTGTCATGTGGACCAAGATATTTTTCTATGGGGAATTGCGGATATACGAAAATCTGAGTTTAGAAAAAGATCCAGATTAGTGTAGCTGTTGCCTAAATGGGTAATCGAAAGACAACTGAAAGTCCTGCATAGAATAGAAACTTCACCAGTTTCCACTTGCCAGTTTCTTTCAGTTTAGTGTCAAATGCAGTCACCTTTTCTTTGTCAAGGCACAGGGTAGCTCCTAAAGCCAATAACTAGCTATCATAAGTACAAAGTTATGTAGACACTAGAGGCTTGAGACCCATGATGGTCACAGTCAAGGAAATTAGACAAAGCAGGACATGCTTGCATCAAGATTATCATAGATGTATTTTATCGAATCTGGACTGATACGAAAGTAAAAGTCAGACTCAATAAAAAAAAAGCATATATGATAAACAGTCTTGATCCAAGCCTATAGCTGCTTCATAGCGGATCAGAGCAGATCACCCAGCGTGCACTCCGTGCGCACTTTAACACACCAGCTCCATGCCACAGATGTACTTTGCTCTCTGTGATAAACCATCAATGAACGTATTGTGGAATTTGTTTTGTGGTAGTTTTCAATAGTTTACGATTGTAAAAGTTAGTATATGAGGATATTACCAAACAATGACATAGAACCAATCCTGGTTATATGAGTCGCTAACAAACGTCACTCGATATAAAGGCAAACTTTATCCACCTGTGAATAACTTTTAACCCACATCGTAATGTGGTTAGCATTACAAGACAATTAGCTATTTATGCTAACTTGTACCAGGATAGGCTTACCTCCCCCGGCTCCCGTGACAAGCACCACCTTTCCATCGAATCTCAAAGGCACAGACATGGTGAACAGGCACTGTATGGATTTAATACAGACTCGGCTGTACGAGGGCAACACAACACAACAACACAACACTGTCTGACACTGACAGCAGCCAGCAGTTGAAGTTGAACTTCACTCTGTCGCTTCCGCAATGGGGAGGGGGCGGGCTGAGGAAAACCAATCAGGAAGCGGAATTCCTATGACGATGCCATCCAGTGTCATGATATGCAAACTATGGGTGGCACGCTCCACTGTTATTACTCTAGTAGTCTGTTATTATAGGCGACTTCTGTGAAATCATTAGTTAGCCGTGAGTCAGTCAGTCAGTTAGTTCGTTATATGCTGCTGCTGCTGCTGCTGCTGCTGCTGCTGCTGCTCATTATCATCATCATCAAAGACAAGTAATCAATTTCATCATCATCATCATCATCATCATCATCATCATCATCATCATTCCTTGGCAAGTGATGATGCATAATAAACTAGGCCTACAGGTGGCTTGGGTACGTTTTCACCACTTTGCAAACACAAAACGTTAAAATCTGAGTGAAACTGTGTGAGTTTCTTCTTCTTCTTCTTCATCTTATTCTCCTTCTTCTTCTTTTCATCCCATATAGGCCTATTAATTAGACAACTCAAAGCCATGAAACAAATCATGCACACACACACACACACACACACACACACACACACACACACACACACACACACACACACACACACACACACACACACACACACACACACACACACACACACACACTGTGTGTGTGTGTGTAGGTGTGTGTGTGTGTGTGTGTGTGTGTGTGTGTGTGTGTGTGTGTGTGTGTGTGTGTGTGTGTGTGTGTGTGTGTGTGTGTGTGTGTGTGTGTGTGTGTACTGAATACCTTTTCTTTACATTATGTTTATTGAGCTTTTTCCAGCACAGAATAGGCAGATGAGATCATTTATCAGTTTTGTCCCCCCGCTCCGACAACTCATCCCAGACAAATATAAATAGTAAAAAAATACGAACACTCAAAAAATAAATAAATACAGTAGCAAATTACGTCAGACTGTGGGCATATCAACTTTGACCAAACCGTTGAATCAATCGATTTCACCCATTCCAGCCGTAAGGCATGGCAGATCCTTAACCAGCTTACTGGCAGGAAAACATCACCCACCAAGTGCCCTGTGACAGCAGATGCCATTGCAGCCCAGCTCCTAAAGAACAGCCAATTCCAAGGGGCAGATAAGAACTTTGCCCGCCTTACACTGCGCAAGGTGTCTTCCCTCTCTAGAGCACCCAGCGTCGATGCTGACATGTCCAGAGACTTTACCATCGCTGAACTTAGGGCAGCCATCGGCAACCTTAGGCAAGGCAAGTCCCCAGGGCATGACAACATCCACCCGGAGTTCCTGATCCACCAGAGTGAGAAAACATCTGCCTGGCTTTGCTCTTTCTTCTCTTCCTGCTTTCAGAGGTCAAAACTACCAAAGACTTGGCGCCGTGCTACTGTCATTGCCCTTCTGAAGCCAGGCAAACCTGCGGATGACCCAAAGGCCTACAGACCCATCTCGCTGCTCTGCGTCCCATTTAAGACCCTGGAGAGGATGATCCTCAGTCGCATAGAGCCAGTAGTGGACCCACAGCTTCCAAGGGAACAGGCTGGTTTCAGGCGGGGCAGGTCAACAGTAGACCAAGTAACTCTGCTCACTCAAGACATCGAGGACAGCTTCCAGGCCAATGAGAAAGCTGGTGTTGTGTTGCTTGACCTAACGGCCGCCTATGACACCGTCTGGCACCGAGGACTTCACCTGAAGCTCCTGAGGACCATCCCAGACCGGCATATGGTGAAGTTCATAATGGAGATGCTGTCCAACCGCAGCTTTACCCTTCGGACCAGCGATGACCAGCGAAGCAGACTGAGAAGGTTGAGAAACGGGGTGCCACAGGGGTCTGTCCTCTCACCACTGCTATTCAACGTCTACATCCATGACCTCCCGGAGACGTTATCCAGGCAATATGGATACGCAGATGATCTGGCCATCATGCTGCGACAACCAACATGGCCAGCGGTGGAAGAGGGTCTTAACCAGGACATGGGCACCTTGGCTGCCTACTTGCGCAGATGGCGTCTGCAACTGAGTATGGGGAAGACTATATCTGCCGCATACCACCTGTGTAACAAAGAGGCAAAGAAGGAGCTGTTGGTGTCTGTCGACAACAATCGTCTGGAACACCAATTTGCCCCCAAGTACCTCGGGGTTCGGCTAGATAGGACACTGTCCTACAAACAACACCTGGAAGAAGTGAGAGCCAAAGTGACATCAAGGGTCTCACTTATCCGCCGCCTCGCTGGCACAACCTGGGGTGCCTCTGCCAGGACACTACGTATCTCGACGCAAGCCCTGGTGTTCTCTGCGGCAGAATACTGTGCCCCAGTCTGGAGTAGGAGCCCACATGTGAAGAAGGTTGATCCTGTCATCAATAATGCCCTTCGGATCATAACTGGCTGCCTGAAACCCACCCCTGTGTCCTACCTGCCAGTCCTAGCAGGAATTCCCCCGGCCAGCCTAAGACGAGAGGCCGCTACCCTCACACTCGCAAGGAAAGCCCAAAAACATGACTGGCATATCTTGCATGAAACAACAACAAAGGCAGTGCCCCCAAGCAGACTGAAGTCCCGCCACCCCTACAACAGGTCAGCTCAAGAGATGCTTGGTTCCATCCCTGAGGACATGTCTGCAAGAACATGGCTGGCAACTGCCTGGAGGCGGGAATGGGAGTCGGCTGAGCCTACAAGTATGCACCATCACATCCTAGACCCGGGAGATGGAGTCGAAGGAGAACACCTACCACGCCGGCAGTGGACCCTGCTGAACCGCCTTCGCACTGGGGTTGGCCGCTTCAAAACACCCATGAAGAAATGGGGCCTGGCAGACAGTGCAGTATGCGAGTGTGGAGAACCCGAGCAGACTGCAGAGCACATAATCACCACCTGTCCTCTGTACAGACCTCCTTCAGAGGCCGGCCTCTTCCAAGTGGGACCAGAGACGAGGGCGTGGCTTTCCAACACTGAGCTGGACATATGACGAAGATACACGAAAGAAGAAGAAGAACTTTGACCAAAAAATGCACAGACCTGGTGGTTGTTTACAGTAAAGTTGGACAAAATGTGTCCATATTTTCCCAAATGTGGAGATGACTGACATCTGACATCATAGATGTTTGACGTCATAGACAACATGATGAGACTGACACAATATGTCCATATATGGGCATTCCCAGATATAGGTTTATATTGATGACATCACAGATCTCCATATATGGGCATAAAAGGGATTGTATTAGTGTGGTTCCCCTAACAGGGCATTTTTCCGTCAGAAGAGCATGAGGTGTGAGTGACAGACAGACAGACTGATGGACGGACAGACAGACAGACAGACAGACAGACAGACAGACAGACAGACAGACATGAGCTGGAGGTTTTGATACTCTCTCTTACACTGCAACAAATGGTCAGAACTTTGCTGGACTTTACATCATCATTTAATACTGAAAGACAAAAGATCAAAGGATCAGACAAGAACACAGTTGTGTGGCCTCACAAGAGGTGAGAGGTCCTCAAGAGATGGTCACATTAAAGCTCCAGTGCTCCACCGAAGACCCAGGTCCAGGGATGGAGATTGTTTTTGTGCAGGGTCAAAGGGGTCAGGGTTAGGCTTTCTTCTCTGATGTCTACCCATCTCATTCAGTTCAAAATGCACTAGTTCACTGATGGGCTGACTATAAAGTTAAAACAACTAGGCTACCTACCTCTGCAGTGGTGACCTGTGACATGAAATGACAACTGAGCCTTTTTCTACAGGCTAGAGCCATACAGAGAGCGTGACAGCAAAGCCTACATCCATGCAGCAAGCAAGAGAGAGAGAGAGAGAGAGAGAGAGAGAGAGAGAGAGAGAGAGAGAGAGAGAGAGAGAGAGAGAGAGATAGTGAGAGAGAGAGAGAGAGAGAGAGAGCTAGTGTGAGACTTGAGAGAGAGAGAGAGAGAGAGAGAGAGAGAGAGAGAGAGAGAGAGAGAGAGAGAGAGCTAGTGTGAGACTTGAGAGAGAGAGAGAGAGAGAGAGAGAGAGAGAGAGAGAGAGAGAGAGAGAGCAAGCAGTCCGCCCGCCCTGACACTAGCAGAGCAGACACACTCCAAGGAGGCTGCGATGGAGGCGGGATGAAATTGACGGGTTATTTTCTGGGGGAAAGTGTCCCTGAAGTGGATCTGACTGCTGTCGGGGTCTGCCCTCGCTGGACCACAGGTCTAAACATTTTGTGAATGGGATTATTTTACAATTTAAGATGTCTGGGAAGATGCATCACAGTACAGTAACGACCGACAGAAAAACGATTTGGATGTCCGTCCGTGCTTGTTTTCTCCTTTCTATTTCACATGTTGTTCATATTTCTTCCTCCTCATCATAATTTCCTTTCCATCTGCATAATAATGGTGAATTTGGAGCTCTTTCGACGTGTATTTCTGCCACGTCAGGTTTTGCTTTTGAACAGGAACGCGGAGAAAGGTAACGGCAGAGGGAGAAACACCGCTTCGCCGACAGTGCAATGTAACAATTTCCTAAGATTATTTTTGATTCGGTCTATTGCGCAGGCGTAGTGGTCGGGAAACAGCTGTCTCCGCGCTCCGCTACATCGTAGCGTGATGTAGGCTGGTGTGGTGTGAGGAGGAGGAAAGTGAACGGGAGAACAGGAGAGTGAAAATGCACTGTCTTCTTCTGGCAAAGTGGCACCACTGTGTGCGGAGGAGCCAAAGGATTTGATTGAGATCCTTGACGAAACAGAATCCGTGGCCACAAACTGAAGAATGTCAGGGACACCAAATGCAGAAGCCGAAGGGGTTACCGTCTCCAAAGTACAAGTGAAGAGGGAGATCAAGACAATCGTGGAAAATTTGGAAACCATTCTTGGAGACCTTAAGGATGTGGCCAAGGAACTCAAAGAGGTAAACAAATAGGTGCCACTTTTGTCTGCCTTTAAAAAGTGTTTCATGTGTGGGATGGATGGTGTGTCGTTGTTCCATAGGCCATGCTGGTCATTTCAAAGCACATTTTGTCATGAGAGCGCCATGGACGGCTGTCATATAGCCCCGCTGGGGCCTGAAATGACAGCGCACGCACGCACACAAAAGCATATTCACTTGCACGCGCGCGCGCGCTGACGCACACACAACATGGCAAGCTCCTCCCCCGTCGCTCATATTTGTGTGATCACTGTCGCCGATATGAGAGACTCTTGGGACATGTCACATGCCTGCCGACATGCAGGCTTTAATTAAAGTAAGAAGAAAAGCAATATCACGATTAATAGTTAATGGTGGAGTTGGTTAATCCAGGACAGCGCTTTGCATTGCATTTCATCATCTTAATGCTGACTGCTGACAATAGTCTCCTGCCAAATTATACCCCCCCACACACACACACACACACACACACACACACACACACACACACACACACACACACCTCCATCCCCTCTCTTTCAATCTCCTTTCTGTTTCCCATACTGTATTTTCTCTATCTCTGTCTTATGCATCTTGCTCTCATGTTCTCTCCCTCTCTTTCTCTTTATCTCTCTCACTCTTTCTTTCTCTCTCCAGTCTCCAGACACCTTGTTAAAATATCATGGCACTCCAATTGCTCTCAGACGGCACACATAGCATTTTTAAATAGATCCAAGAGAAACAATTTCTTTCCAGTTTTTCATCCATATGCACTTGTGCAGCCGGTTGCTTTAGACACTGCGTTTTCTTCCTTTGGTGTCAATCACAGACAGTCCCCGGTGTTCCCCCCCTGTCACCAGAGCACAGTGGGCTTCAACTTAACCTGATTTTATGTTTATGTTTCTCCGTCGGCCAAGTAGCGAGCATCCGGCTTTGCTGTGCTGAACCTCTCACCCTAACATGAAAGCCTCATCATCCTAATAGAACCCTATTGCCCACAGCAGCCATGTGAGTCCTACATTATGGATGGGATGTGGGTACACAACATCTGTCTGCAAGTTCTCCCTGTCTGCTTCACGCCTATCATTTATACTTTGTCATTATGTCAACTAAAAAAACATGACGTGATGTGTTACTTGTAAAGCAGGGGTCTTCAACGTTTTCAGGCCAAAGACCCCTTAGCTGAGAGAGAGAGATGAAGCAGGGACCCCCTCTACATAGTGTATAAATGTGTGATGGAGATTTTCATCAACTTCATAGATACAGATTCATAGACTTTTTTGACAGCACTGTCATCAGTCGATATTTTGCAAACTTGACCTTTCACTATGTACTTGGTCTACTCTTTTTTACCTCTACACCAAACCTATTGGAAAAATAGCCACTCTACAAGCTCTCAACGCCTCGCACTGCGAGGCGTTGAGAGCTTGTAGATCTGCTATTTTTGGCTTAAGTTCTCCTCAGAATAGGGATGCAAGGGTTCAAGTTGTTAATTTAAAATAATTATCACACAAGGATTTGGCGGCCCCCCCCTGTAGTAACTCTAAGGACACCCTAGGGGTCCCGGACCCCTGTTGAAGACCCATGTTGTAAAGTGTTCGTTTATGCAACAAATTATGAATGAGGTTTCACTCAACTGTCTGTGTTTTACCTATAACTCAACTCTGTGCCCTCTTTGTCTGTTTTATACTGTATTACAACATCTCACAACAAGCACCGGAGGCAACAGAGAATAAGAGGGCATTTCTTTCAATATTTCTTTCATGTGGTGTGTGCCTTTCTTTTGTTTTCGCTTGCAGGAAAATCATGTACACACACACTCACACACACACACACACACACACACACACACACACACACACACACACACACACACACACACACACACACACACACACACACACACACACACACACACACACACACACTACATACCTTGGGGCAGTATTGTAATCAAAGCCAGTGTTGGGATATAATCCATTTGAAATACACTTATCTGGTACCTCAGACAGGGATGGATGGGAGCCTGGTGCTGAGGGCAGCCCCATCCCAGATGCTTGGCACACCCACAGTCAGTCTGCCCAATCTACAGCATGGGGCACACACTGGTATTAATTCTGTGTGTGTGTGTGTGTGTTGTGTGTGTGTGTGTGTGTGTGTGTGTGTGTGTGTGCGTGTGCGTGTGCGCGTGCGCGTGCGTGTGCGTGTGTGTGTGTGTGTGTGTGCACACGCATATAGTGTGTGTGTGTGTGTGTGTGTGTGTGTGTATGTAAATCATCCTTAAAGACAGCATGGAGAATTTTGATCCAATAACACCCCATTGACAAATTTCTCTCTCTCTCTCTCTCTCTCTCTCTCTCTCTCTCTCTCTCTCTCTCTCTCTCCCTCTCTCTCTCTGTGTGTGTGTGTGTGTGTGTGTGTGTGTGTGTGTGTGTGTGTGTGTCTGTCTGTCTGTCTGTCTGTCTGTCTGTCTGTCTGTCTGTCTGTCTGTCTGTCTGTCTGTCTGTCTGTCTGTCTGTCTGTCTGTCTGTCTGTCTCTCTCTCTCTCTCTCTCTCTCTCTCTCTCTCTCTCTCTCTCTCTCTCGCTCTCTCGCTCTCTCTCCCCCCCAATCTTCCAGTCTTAACCATTAAGGTGGTCCCCTTGTCCAACCCCTACATTCTAATTAATTAACTGCATTCTCACTGCTGTACACTTGGTACATTAACCAACCAATACACGTGTGATTATGAAAATAACTACATTCCCAAGACACCGTTCACTATGTGCTTTAAGAATAGCTGGCTCAGTGTAAAGTACCTTATCTTTCCCTCCCAGAGTCCAGGCAAAATAATCCTGATTTCCTGAGACTTGACTCAGGATTATCTTTGCCCTTGTACATCCATATAATGTTAAAGGAGTCACAATAAATTATGCCGTTCCCGTAACAGTGTGTGTGTGTGTGTGTGTGTGTATGTGTGTGTGTGTGTGTGTGTGTGTGCGTGCGTGCGTGCGTGTGTGCGTGCGTACGTGCGTGCGCACGCGTGTGTGTGAAGGGGGTGTAATCGTTGTTGATTTTCCAACTAAAACTACTGTTTGTTGTCCCCGAGGCTAAATTCCTTACGAAAACATGTCAGTTCAATCCCTACACCCTCCAGCTATTTTCGTTGCTATTTTCTTATTTTCCTAGTGATGCCTGCTCATAATGTGGAGTGGATGAGATGTGATCACTTGTGTTAGAGAAGTGAATAGCCGAAGGCCACTTGCTTACAAACATTTCTGTACTTTATGTGGGTTGTGTTTTTAAAGCTGTCCTAGGGTGGCCTTTTAGACTGGTACAGGCTTATTGAATCAGATGTAATCAACCATGAATCATGTAGTCTATGAGATGACATGTTTTCTTGCAACATGCTCAGTGCATGTGTAGAGCATGCATTGGTGTGTATATACATACTGTATGCAGTGTGGCTGTGTGCCCTACTCTCCTCTCTCAGAGTTAAAGTAACACTGAGGATGTAGACTGTTGTGCATACACAAGCACATACCCACATTGTTGTGCATACATAATCACATACCCACATAGAGTAATCCCATCACACATGCAAGCACACACACACACACACACACACACACACACACACACACACACACACACACACACACACACACACACACACACACACACACGCGCGCGCACTTCTTCTGAAATGTATTGTTTTGCTGTATTACTCATCTCTACCTTATGGAGACTCCATCTGGACTTGATACCAAAAAGGAATTGGATAATTTTCCTCCTTCTGGTTCGGTTGGTTGTCATTCTATACATTTTGTCTTCTGACTTTTCTCTCTGTATTTACTTTTCTCTGGCCTCACACTGGTTGGGTTCAGAAAATATGAACCTTTTGCTGTTGTTGCCTTTTAGCTGTTGTCTTTGTTTGTTTTTTTTGTTTTGTTTTTTCAAGCTTTTGCCCAATGTTAGACAGAAGCGACCTATTTATTTTATAACTGGACCATCTACCTTTTGTTATATCCCAGACCATTGCTCATTTCATCGGCTTTACATTCTTTGTTACTGGACTCACAGGATTATCACTGCTGGCTGGTGGTGTTATTTATCTTTGTTCTGATGGTGCAGGGATTGTGGGAGTTTATCACTTCAGTCAGACTGGCGTACTCATGGCTGTTGTCATAAATCCTGCTGATATTTCCCCTCTCCCTGGTCACGTTGTCATAGTGATATCTCAATCAATCTTTAACCTCATAAATCAATCTCTTGAGTAAATGTGTGTCTTTTGCACATGTTGATACAGGTGAGTCACTAGACGCTTAAGGAGAGAACCGGATCATATGTTGCCCCGATTTGAACTCAATCGTATGGCAGCGTCCCACACCGAAGGTTGACGATCTACGACCTTACTATCTTATAGATCTGCTATTTTTTGGATCATGTATTGTTCTCAGACATATTCTCAGGTGCCACAGCGATTCTTATTTTTTTTTTCTCCCAAGTAATCACTGTCACAGCGATGCTGAGTTGGCAACATGTTCAGGTTGTCTCATGGTGGGCTATTTCCTTCTCCTGCATTCTTTCAGTGTGTAACTTATGGGTAACTCTGAATCATCCATCCTGTCCTCTTACCTGTCAGAGTGGCACTTCCTCTTCCTGTCCCCAGGTTGTGCTAGGGGTGAGCGATATGGTGATAAATATCGTTGAGACGATACAATGTCTCCACGATATGCCTTTTCAGAGATATCGTATATATCGTGATACAACGAGGGAGCCTTATAAAAAATCCTGTTGAATTGTTAATACAGAGATTCTGCATTTATACCTGCATTTGTCTAAATCAGTAGTTCTCAAACTTTAAAATGTAAAGGTCTCGCCTTAACTCTGACAGTATACAAATGAAACCAAATGGACCCTTACGGGTCCATTTGGTTTCATTTGTATACTGTCAGAGTTACATACTTGTAAGGGTCAATTTATACCTCCCAAAAGGAACCCAGAGAGTCCCTGGACCACTGGTCTAAATGGTCTGTTACTCCTTTGTTACCTTGAACTGTAACTTGAAAAATAACCATAAAAAAAACAACATGAAAAATAACTGTGATAAGATTGTGTATCGTGATACAGCTTGGGAAAATATTGTGATATTGTATTTTTCCATATCGCCCACCCCCAGGTTGTGCACGACATCGATACCCTGACCTGCGACCTGCAACTGGAGGAAGACGGCCTGACGGACAGCTCCAAGACAGACACGCTCAACTCCAGCTCTAGTTCCACCACCACCACCACCACCACCGCCTCCAGCTTCGAGATGAAGATGAAGATGTGCCACGACGACTACATCTTCCGGCTGCCGGCTGCCCCCATAGCCCCTGTCCCCGTCAGCCTCCCGGCGGTGTTGACCGTGCTCAAGAAAGCCCACCCGCCCTTGCCGCCGCCCAGACTCACCCCTCTGAAGACTGATGAACACAACACAAAGAATCTGCCTCATCCCACATTAGTGCTATCAGGGAATCTATCCAAGGCCAACGGGGCCCTGTTGAGGAACGGCGTTTTCCCGGTCAAACCGAGCAGAGAGCTGTTCTGCATGTCCAACGACGGCAGGTTCTCTGAACCAGGCCTCGTGCCCACGTTGCCCAGGCCCATGCCGCTGCTCCGCCACAAAACAAACAAATGCCCAAAGGGGCCCGGCAGAGAGCCGCGGGAGCGAGAGAGAGTGCGTTTCAGTGAGAAGGTTCAGTATCATGGGTACTGTCCGGACTGCAACCTCCAGTACGACGTGGACGACACAGATCTCCACTTGCAGGCCGAGATGAGTGACCTGAGGCTCAGCCCCATGCACTGCTGCTCTTCCTCGAACTCCTCCTCGCCTCCTCACATGCTTCCTCATGAACTCCTGATGGAGAACGGCGGCCTCTCTGTCAGCCACAGTTTTCCGCCCCCGACGGTGAACGTCCCTCCGCCGTGTGTGCCTCCTAATCCGCCGTCGGTCAAGCCACAGAAAACCATCCTGCGCAAATCGACCACCACCACAGTTTGACGCTGAAACCCCCCTGTTACCCTATCCAATCTAAACATTCCTCAATTATTCATAGTGTTTTCTACATTTACAAGACCTTTTCCACTCTGGTCGAACACTGGATTATCCAAACGGCGAGGTGAAGAGCGGGTGGTGAATAGAAAGTGAGAGGTTGGAACGAAGGGCAAGAGGAAGAGAGAGAGAGAGAGAGAGAGAGAAAGGCATCGCCGTGGGCACTGCGATGTGCAGGCAGAGAGAAGAGGAGCAACCGGTGAGTGTGTGTGTGTGTGTGTGTGTGTGTGTTTGAGTGCCTGTGTGTGCCTGCATGTGTGCGTGTGTGCGTTTGTGCGTGTGTGTGTGTGTGTGTGTGTGTGTGTGTGTGTGTGTGTGTGTGTGTGTGTGTGTGTGTGTGTGTCAGAGAGAGAGAGAGAGAGAGAGAAAGAGAGAGATAGCGAGCATTTGCATGTGTGTGCATGCGCTCACACTTCGCAGGTGTGCATACTGCATACAAGCACATGTGTAATTCTATATCTATCCATATTGGCCCATGTGTACAACAGGTCTAATTTACATTTTAAATGGCCAACTACACTGCACTGCAATATTCATTAGAGTTATATTGAAGGGGGTGTAAGTGTGTTACAATAAGTGTTCTAAATTCTGATAGCAATCATTACTAGGCTGTAGAGTGTTTCTTCAGTATCAAGGCCAGGGGTCTCCTCATCTCAACATCTCTTTAACAGAAACAACGCGTTTTGAGGTCAGGATACCAATTTCATTCAATCAGGGGAGAGATCTCTTACCAGATACTGGATAAACAAGTGAAATCGGACGTGATTAAACAAAATAATTGAGCAGACAAAATTGGAATTGAAACACAATAAAATGTAATCTGATAAATCATGTGGATATACCATATGATGTGGAGTTCTCTCTCCTGACTGGATATAATGGTAACTAGCGAAAACGGCCGACCCTGTCCATGAGAGGTCTGTGTGTCTGTCTATCTGGAGCTTATCTTGCAAACCACTGCACTGATCAGCGCCAAACCTACTGTATTTGCACAAGCTGCCAGTAGGCCACATAAGTACCACTATTTTGTTTTCTTTTCACATACTGCATGCCACCGCCCGTTTATGCATTTATTGTTCTAGGTCAGAGAACCAGCAAAAGGGAACATGTTTTTTGTTAACTTCCTTAAGTCCTTGTTACTTGCGCAAGCAGAGAGCGCAAGTACTGCGATCGTCTGGGTATGTATGTATGTATGTATGTAATATGTATGTATGTATGTATGTATGTATGTATGTATGTATGTATGTATGTATGTATGTATGTATGTATGTATGCACAGTACGTCGGTGTGTGTCCTCTCTTGTTTAAGACCGTAGCCCAATCAGGGACCAGCATCTCTGGCAACGTCATCATTAACAGGCAATGAGGGACCAGTATTCTTGGTGATGCCAGTGGTGATGTCATTGGCATCACCAAGTGGTGAGAGTACCTCATGACGTCTCTACTTCAATCCCAAAGAGGATTTAGACTAGCAGTTGTACCAGGTAGTCTCAGCATTTAGAACAGTAGTTGTACTAGACATTAGTCATAATATATACGTTTATTTTATTTTTTTATTTTTTATTTTTTTATGTGAGTGCACCTCATGGCATGCTCTGCTTGCACAGAAGTAGGCCATACATGGCCTTCTTGTGCACAAGACGCAAGTTGGCATCTCAACAGAGTGCATTTCTAGTTTTTTTTTTGGCCTTGCTGCTCTGGCATTTGGCGTGTGTTCTCAAAAGCTGACATAAGCCTGACAAACATCAAATGTCAAGTGCCTTGCCTGTAAAATGATGAAATGCCAGGCCTGGTGTGAGATATGATCTACACATTTCAACGTGAAGTTGATGATAAAGTTGACCACTTCTGTATCTTAGTTACTTCTCTCTTTTTAATCTTTTTGTCATCAGTATCCTCCCATATTGGGGAAGGAAACAGCTCAAGATGTCAATATGTATTAATTCCATAAGCCTGTGCAGATACTATAGTTTCGTCTGGCACTGTAGAATGTCATGCTGGGGCCTTTTAGTTTGTCAGCGGATTCCTCGCGACTCGTGTCAGTGCAACCACACTTGTAATGTCCCAGAATTGCACCTTTCTTGTTGTACTTGTTGTCAGAGTTATCGTTGTGTACCCGTTGTCAGAGTACCTAGTGTGGTACCCGCTGGTACTATACTAGTAAGACGCCTCAGGGCGACAAGCAATAAAGGGCAAGGTCGCACCATCTGGCCAGTGATGTATATCGGACCAGTTACCCATATATGAAGACCCCTGGTACCCATACAGTATATGGAGATACATGTACTGTATATGGAGATATGCTATGAGAGCCGAAACATGCTTACTCAAGTTATTCGTTGTGAAAGTCCTATGACTTCTATGACATCTGACATCATACATACAATCCCTTTTATGCCCATACATGGAGATCCCTGTCTGTAGAACCAGCCACACAAATATGGGCTGTCTTATGTGGCCGATGTGGCCTCCATATAGGCTTATGGGCATTCAGATATGAAGTCCTGTTAGATATGGGCTTAATATTGAGGACATCAGGGATCTCCATGTATGGGCATAAAAGGGATTCTATTAGTTTGGTTCCCCTGCACAGTGAAGTCAGAGTGTGATGTCAAGAGTGATGTGTCAGGGGAACCACAGTGTCAGGCGTTATAGACAGAGATACTGGTCCTTGCTGGCCGCACACACACATCATGTTTACATGTAAGGTCAATTGGTCGGATGGTGCCCGGGTTAGTTAAAAATTCAATTTATAAGATTGTTGTACCAGTTTAAATAGCAGATCTACAAGCTCACAAAATTGTGAACTTGTATGTACAGTATCTATTTTCTCTATTGTCCTGTTTTACCCATTTCTCAATAGGGTGCTGCAGACAGAATATATATTATGTCTATTTGGGTGTCCTTGACATGGACATCTTTGGGAACCCCTGTGTAATTAGACTGTGTAACTGATTACTCAGTGACTAGGGGCACTAGACAAATTAGGTATCCCTTGTCTCTACATCTTTTCTGTCAGAGTTATGGGGTAAGGTGGAGGGAGGAAGGGAGAGAGAGAGAGAGAGAGAGAGAGAGAGAGAGAGAGAGAGAGGAGAGGAGGAGGAGGTTGAAGTGTTAGGTGGAATTATGGGCTTTTTGTAATCGAGCGCTACATCTGCTGATAAGGCGAGCTTGAAGAATCCTTTTTATATGTTTAAAACCTCTGTGAGGGACTGAGCCCTCATTTGTCTATTTTGTCCTCATTTGACAGTATGACCCAAATGGAACCTACAGCCATTTGCACCAGGTTTTACATTATTAAAGCTGCAATCTGTAACATATTTTAATTAATATAAAAGTATATGTTAACCAATCTGTAAGGTAGAGTGTGCTGATATGAAACAGTGAAGAAGTAGCCAGCACACAAGGAATATCCTTTTCACATGGTTTATTTACCTTTCTGGACAGAGAACAACATACGCGTTTCGACCGGATTGGTCTTCCTCAGCGTTGTGACTGAGGTATAAATAGGACGTGTTACAATCAATTAGAAACGGCTGCCACCATGTAATCGCCTAACAATTAAGTAATATATTTATTTAAGGTACCAAGCTAAGACAAATACTATGTGAATAGTAACGCAATAAAAATTTACAAAATACAATACCACATTTTAGAATCACACAGAGTCAACTCTATACACAACAAGGCAGCCACTGAGTGAGGACCTAAGGTGCCTGAAAGGTTAGTGGACCTGACAGCCCAGTGACTTGTGAGATTTAATAGATAATTCCATAAATATAAAAAGTAGTAATATAAAGAAGTAATATAAATAAGAAATATAAGAAGGAGGCCATTTGGAAAAACCACACTATTGAAATGCCTCTATATGGACATTTTCATACCATTATTCTTAGGTGTTATTTAATGAACTTCACTTTTTTGTATTATGCCAATTGAAAGACCCCATTATGACCGACTATATCATTTACAAAAAGCAGGTCAGTAGAAGCTCCTCATTAAGACCCTTAGGGTGTTCGGTCAGTAGTGTGTGAAACCACTATGCCGCCCTCTGGAGTAAACCTTCGTCCCTATCGCCCTCTCTCTTCAAGGGGTTAACCACCTCAATCCCCTGAAACCTGAGAGTGCAGACATCGTGACCCACAGCATTGAAGTGTCTGGCCATGGACGATTTTTCATATTTGTTACAGATGGAGAGTGTGCTGCAATATAACTAGCGCATCTACTGTTCTAGTTTAAGGTTAAAGTCCTACTATTTGTCACATACATTGCTGTATTCAAGATTTGTTCTCAGCATTTGACCCATCTCTTGGAGCGGTGAGCCACAGCCGTGCCACGCTCGATAATCAGTAGTAGTAGTAGTAGTAGTACCTGAGTGCCAAGCAGGGAGGCATTGGGTCCCATTTTCACAGTCTTTGGTATGACCCGGCTGGGGATCGAACCCCGACCTCCCAGTCTAGAGCGAACACTCAGGCCACTGAGCTGGCTAGTGAGACATGTACTGCCATAATATAAGCTCAATATCTCCCTTGGCCAAGCTGGCATACTTGAACCGGGTTCAAATGTATATACAGTAAATATAGACATACAAGTTATGTATTGCAGGTTTAAATGAACATGGAGGTATTGACAATATGGTATAATTAGAGCAGTGGTTCTCACCCTGTGGGCCGGGCCTCGGCGCGTAGCTATAGGCAAAGCCCGGGGGGAGGGGGGCCTGCCACCGCACCACTATTATTTTGAAATGCCCACTGGATTGAGAGGAAACTATTGGGCCCATTGATGCCTGCATTCATTCTTCTGCGTAAAAGTAAACAACACTGGTCAGGCTTCCTGGAATATAAACAGAAGACTTTGGGGCAACAGTTAATATTTGGAGGCCTGTGATGAAAACGTCGCATTGTGGCCCGGGCCCCTCTTGGTGACCTTGGTGGGCCTGCAATATATTGGTAAAACACTAAGATTGTAATGATAATATAACATTATATTAAAGAATAGCGTAAACAAATGTTGTGGTATTTTTTCATTTACAACTACTACAAAAATAATATGAACTTAATATTAGTTCCATTGATCCAAGCCAGAACACAAATAAACATGCTGTGAGTGGGATAATGTACACACGGCCACCTATCTGACCACTTAACAAGCTGGCTGCCGTGTTAAGTGGATCAGATGGGTGGGCTGTGAGCACTTTCAAGATTTTCAAGCAGGCCCTGATCCATTAAAGGTTGAGAACCACTGCTTTAGCGGTAAGTGAGAGCAAGGCACACAGAGCATTGGGTCGATAGTCACGATACCGAGACAAACAGGTGGAACCCGTTCCATAGAGTCAGACTGTGTGGGTGTTTTTTGTTTGCTATTGTGTGTGTGCCTGCAGGTCAGTGGCTCAGACTGAGGTGCCCCAGAGCAGGATGAGAAGAGAATAGTAGCACCTTCCTCCCAGTGATGCCCTTAATTAGCCAGATTAGACGTCAGGAGATAACGCTGTTGCCTCAGTCGCTCTTTGTGCCAACATTGGTTTTGACAAAGCTCTGAATTGCTGCTGCACATATTGAGTAGGACAGAGGGTCAGAGGGGAAGAAAGTGTGTGTGTGGGTGCGTGCGTGCGTGCATGCGTGCGGGTGTGCATGCCGCGTGCGTGCGTGCGCTAGTGTGTAAGCGGTGCATGCACATGTGTGTGCGAGTGGTTGTGAAAGAGTTTGGGTTAAAGCTGTGAAAAATATCAGCATGACAAAGTGAATGCATTACTCAGCTCAAGAATCTCCAATGTCTATGCAGAAATGAGATCGACCATGGCAAAGACGTGTGTGTGTGTGTGTGTGTGTGTGTGTGTGTGTGTGTGTGTGTGTGTGTGTGTGTGTGTGTGTGTGTGTGCGTGCGTGCGTGCGTACGTGCGTGCGTGCGTGCGTGCGTGCGTGCGTGCGTGCGTGCGTGCGTGCGTGTGTGTGTTTGCGGGTGCGTGTGCGTGTGTGTTTTCCCTCTAGTCTACACCAAATGTCTTTGCTCTCAACATATCACATTCTGACACTTTGTATTTAGTGGTGGCATAGCTGAATAGTGGGAACCAGAGCCCCTGGTTGTCCCTGGTTCGATTCCAGGCCAGGGTAGCAATGTTGTTGTGCATCCCTGAGCAAGACTCTTAACCCCTAATTGCTCACATGCTCCTTGTGGGCAGCGAATCAGCTGGGTTGGGCTGAAAATACTGAATTTCCGTTATTTCCCCCTCGGGAGGAAGTAGGTGACTATTATTATTAGGCTTGTAGATCTGTTATTTTTTGCTGAATGTTTGTTTTGTCATGAAAATGTCCTTCCCTCATTGGTACCAGAGAAATGTAAGGTAAATTTTGGTAGTTACTGGTAGGTAGTGATGTGACCGAATATTCGGCACCGAATATTTTCGGCCGAATAGTGCCAAAAAACGCATATTCGGTTTCGGTTCGGTTTGATTTTACAGCCGAATAATTATTACCGAATAGTACCGAATACCAAATACCGAATATTACCGAATACTGAATACCGAATACTACCGAATACTACCGAATAATGTATAGGATATTCTATATATATATATATATATATAATATAACAATAATTACATTGATATTTCTTTATGATGCAATAATTCAACTATATGGAATGTTAATATTTTGAGACATAATTTGTCTTTTATTACAAATTTACTACACAATAGTAAATAAATAATTCTACACAAAAATAAATATGTTATGTGTGCATTCAAAAGTGAGAAATAAATGTTTTATGGAACCATATGGTGATTATTATTTAAGTTGGGTTTTGCCATAATCATGTCTTTTGCCATAATCAGGTAGCTTTACAACAAAGGTACAGCAATGGTGCAAAAATTAGTAATACAAAATAAATTATATACATGTATTATTCGGCTATTCGGTATTCGGTTTTCGGCAAAATGTTTCCAATATTCGGTATTCGGTTTCGGCCAAGAATTTTGCTTTCGGCACATCCCTACTGGTAGGTGATGGTGTATTGCACTCCACCTCAGCGATCATTCTCCCAGGGGTCTAGCACATTGAAACAGGGATAGATAGTGTTCTCGGCTAATACCGACAAAGCCTCTCCAACCCTACTTACAACTTTCGGTCCCCAAAAGGATAGTCATACAGCACAGCCTTTCAACACACACACGCACACACACACGCACGCACGCACGCACGCACGCACGCACGCACGCACACACACACACACACACACACACACACACACACACACACACACACACACACACAGTGGCTCTATAGCTATAGATAGGCTATTACATCAATAAAGGCAGCTTTTCGATCACCACTGGCACTGCAGCTGTTTTCATGCCGTATTCAATGAACCATGGAAATTGACACAATGGTCTGGACAATGTAAGATTAAGTGAACACCATTAAAAGGTAACACAACCTGCCTGTGCTTCTCTTCAGTGCTGTTCAGCATATATATAGAATTTGTTTTTTCTCTACCTCAAGTCTGCAGTCTTATTATAGTGTTCTCCCCTTGTAGATTACCACAGTCACATTACACCGAAAATATTACTCCCTGACCATGGATAAAGGATGTGTTGCAGTGTTATAACAACTAGTAGGCCTATTTTCAAAATGTTTTTTGAGTGATGGCAATCTACAACACTCTTTTGAAAACAATTTGTAAGATTTTGGAAATGCATGATAATGTTCACCAACAATGACTTGCAGAATATGGTCATTGTTAAAGTGGCAACTGAGCACCATTGCTCCAGGGCTCAGGATAGACTAGACCTAGCCTAGTAAACGACCAACTTAGACCAGTGGTAGTTCCCAAACTATTTAGCTCAAGACCCAAAAGAGAAAATTTACTTTTGCCCGGGACCCAAACTAGTGAAAACAGCAGACCTTCGCAACGCGTTATGAGCTTGTAGATCTGCTATTTTCACTGTTTCTTAAACATGTATTTTCTAATTCATGGAATTTCTTTGATTTTATGTATTATTTATTCATGAAATTACATACAAAATACCATGAAAAATGAAATGATAACTTAGAACAAAACCAAAAATAAACAGGTATTCATTCACTTGCAACCCATAAAAATTGGTCCGTGACCCACAAATGGGTCCCGACCCACTGTTTGGGCACCAGTTGGTGCATTTTCCGTGTGAACCGCGAGGACCCGAGTTCGAATCCGATCCCTGGTCTTGTTTCTCATGTCTCTCCTATTTCAGAAATAAAGAACCACCCCCCAAAAAATAATACTTGCAATGGCCAGGGAGAAAGTGGATCCTCACTGCCCCCATTGTGACTCAGTCAGGAGTGACTCACCTACATTGACCTACTCCCTTTTACCCTGCCTCTCTCTCTCGCCCTCAGTCTCTGTCTCTGACTGACTCTCCATCTCTCTCTCTCTCTCTTCCTGCAACCACCCAAGTTTGTCTCTCCACTTCTCTCACTCACTCACTATTCTCTCTCTCTCTCTCTCTCTCTCTCTCTCTCTCTCTCTCTCTCTCTCTCTCTCTCTCTCTCTCTCTCTCCCTGTCTTTCTGTCTTCTTGCAAGGATGAAGCTTCACTCCCACTCTGCAGCAGCAGCTGCATGCATTGGTATTGTGCTGTGTGAACATGTATCACCATTTGAATGTGGGTGGGGGAGCTATTATTACTAAAGCATACCCGATACAGTGTACAGAGACTCAGAGAGACATCTGCATAGCATTTTAGATTTTCAATTAGAAAATGCTGTCGACCTCAGATGTTCATTTTCTTTTCAACCATCTCCGCAGCATTTTCATACATTTTCATACTAACCCTAGTGTAGCCCTCGGTGTATCTGTGTGTGGGTCAATGAAAAACGAAATTAAAAATGTAGCCACAAGTGGCAATTAATAGGGTCCAAGAACAGGAAAAGAGTAGAAAGATTTTGATGAAACAGAAAAAAAACAATAATGGCCACAAAGCAGTGATTTGCTGGTTGAAGCCAATATGGACTGTTATTAGTTGAAAAGGGTCCACCTAAGCTGCATCTCAAGTCCTTAAATCAAATCCTATTTCCTATTTCCTTGCCTGTATGTTAGTCCATCCCATTGAGGAAATAGAGAAGAGGAGACGTCCCATTTCTGATGACAACATCACAGGTGATACTCCCTTGCAGGGGCGTTCAATTGTTAGTGGGTGGGACTAACATACAAGGAAATGGGAAAGAATTGGTAGGAAATAGGATCTAATTTAAGGACTTGAGACGCAGCTCTAGTAATCAGTGGTTCATTTACATAGTTCCCGTCACTTTCTCCACATTGGCTGGCGCTGTAGCCAATGAGACTTCAACACTGCTCACTTGCTCACGGCTCACGTGCTCACGTCAGCACAAGTAAGCTAATAGTTAGCAAAAAAAAAACCTGTAGTTAGCTAGAAAAGCCTGTACGTCTTTGCAGTCAATCGCGGTAATGTCCGCATTCCAATACTTAGGGGCCGAGTCGTGTTCATATTTCCATCATTTCCGTGTATGTACATCCCCCAAAGAAACATGTTGTAATTGCTACCGCCACACACAAATACACTATATATTGCTATATACTCTCTCCTAAGTTTCCCTGAAACACTCCTGCACCAAAATAGGTCCGTCTTTGCAGAACATACAAATGAACAAGAGTCTTTCTCTCGACTAGGGCAAAATGGCAAACATGTAGTCATTATTATAAGTAAAGTCATGTCAAGATGGGAAAGTAAGAAAGACAGGTAATGTTTTCATTTTCAGCAAGTTGTGTGATAATTGGCCCAACAATTGTCGACTTTCTTCTAGTTATGTGTTGACCACACCCTTTTGAGGTTAATTGGACAATATATTCAAAACATAGATATCAACAAGCTGTGTGTGACTTTATCTTTTATCTTTATCTTTATTTTTATTTTTATTTATTTTTTACAATATAAAAAAATGTTGAAGTGGAATATCTATCTAGGCACAAATGGATAGATTTGACTGGACCCACAGAATCCTTGAAAAAAGATTGTTGTTTGTGAGACTTACGGTTCTAAGGTAATATGCCAAAATGTAAAGTTTAATTGTTCTCAGGCCATTCGGTACAAAAACATGTCTGAGTAGTTGGTGAGATTTCCAACCTGTCTGCCAAGTTTGGGATCTAGCTGTTACGGTTTCTGTTAGTGGAGAAGAAAGAATAATCCTAACAGATACAATAGGGTGCCAGCATCTTTGCAGCTTGGACCCCTAAAAAAGATCTCTCCTTGTCCTGTAACCCTCCAATGAAGTTACAGCTAGTTCCTGAATGCAGAGGCTGTACTTCTCCCCGGTTCCAACCCCCAAATACTATTGACTTCACTGGTGGGACAGCTCACTTCATTTCTTCTTCCTCCCACTGCATGTATCTGTCTGGCAGGGCTTTCTGGGTGCTGGCTGTGTGGGTGGAGAAACTACTTTTACAGTTTACATCAGCTATAGCCTGCTGCTTCTATAACTAGGGAGCATGTAGGTTCAGACACAAGGCAGTATTTCCATTTGAATCCTATACATTGAATGGTTAGTTTTTTGCACCCGAGTTATTGCACATAGTCCTTAATATGTGAATTAATTAGTCTGACATGTCCACTTATAATTCCAAAAGTGCAAGTTACAGTAATTGGTACTTGCTCCTATGGCCACCTGAATATATTGTTTTTTGCATTATTGCTTGTCTTCCAACATATCAAGATTTTTGAATGCATGCCTTGCAGCAATTCAATAAAAATACCAAATGTGTCAGAATTGAGACCCAGATTTTACCAGTGAATATTAATTTGCCATCATTCCTCTTTGTCTGTCTGATCGTTGATGGTTCACCAAGAAGGGACATGATTAGATTGTCTACTTGCTCATCACTGTTTTTCATGCATCGTTCGCTTTCATTTGTGTTCCCCTCAATTGGCTGCATTTCACTGTCATCGTTGGAGATGAAACTGTAGAAAAGGGGGAAGCATTAAGCAAAATGAAAGCCAAATAATTGTACTGTTGTGGGCATTACATCTGTAATGGAGACATCTGATCTGTAACGGAGATATGTGCAGTTCATTACAATACAAAATTACTTGACCTACATTGGCAAATATCAGAACATTCAAAAGTAAATCTAGTGCCCATTAGGCATGGATAATGGCTTGTCTCAGTGCTTCTTTATCTGTGACTCAGACAAAGTGATGTTGAATGCATGCCTGCGTGCGTGTGTGTGCATGTGTCTGTGTGGCACATGCATACGTGCATACGTACGTACATGCATGCATATGTACTGTATGTAGAAGTGTGCTTGTGTGTATGTATGGATATCTAAATTGCTTGGCCAGGTGGGACTGTGGGGTATCTGCTCTACATGTAAAGTGTCTTGAGACATCTTGAGACATCTTGAGACAGTTATTTGACACTTTAATAAAATTGAATTGAATTGAATTATGCCTGCGTGTACACGGGTACAGTACTGTATGTGTATTTCGCAGACGCATAGGTTCATATATCTGAGTGTAGAAAGGCCTGGATAACAGTATGCATCAATATGTATTAGTGTGAGATTGAGGGCTTTAGAGTGAGATGAAAATCTTCTGTGGTAAAGCAGACTTCAGAGGGTGACCGACCATCTCACTCCTTTGGCAATGGCAAAAATTTAGGGGGCTCAGCTGCTGCACCTTGCTTATGGATGGAAACCTATATGCCAACAAAAGGATCAGCTTTAACAGAGCTACTGTGACCCAGATGGGTCTTTGTACTCCCTGCACCATTCCAGAATGGACTAAGAAATATTGAAGAAACGCCAGCTATTTACTATGGGAGAGGCAAGAGGCCAGGACATTTTCCTTTGCAAATGGGAAGGCTTTTTATTTCATGCAGAAACAAAGTGTGGCTGGCGGCTCAGTTCTACTAAGTATGATTGCTTGTTGTGTGTGTGTGTGTGTGTGTGTGTGTGTGTGTGTGTGTGTGTGTGTGTGTGTGTGTGTGTGTGCGTGCGTGCGTGCGTGCGTGCGTGCGTGCGTGCGTGCGTGCGTGCGTGCGTGCGTGCGTGCGTGCGTGCGTGCGTGTGCGTGCATTTGTGCGTGAGGTTTATTCTAATTATATAATGACTAAGTGTTTCTCTATGTAACATGCAAAACGTTTGTGTGTGCAGTGCAGACATTGCATGCACTTGTGCATGAATGTTATTACTGTGGTATGTATGCTAATTAGCAGGGTATCATTGTTCTGTAAATATTTGCTCTGTTTGTGAGTGTGTGCGTGCATCTGTGTGTATGACGTAATCCTGCCTCAACTTGGCTGGCATAGAAGATCAAAAGCGATTCCAGGTCACCTTAAATAACAGTGAATATTACCCCGACCCCCCCTCCCAGTGATACTGCACTGGTGCAGACTTATTATGAAAATGAATGTCGAAGCCAAACATCAATTAGTGACCCACCCCCACCCTGGAGTAATAGCCTGGAGCCATTTCAACCAGCTTACTTTCCTTGACACCTCGTATTTTTCATTTGAAGAAGTAGACTCTTATTACACACAGCTTACCATAATAAATCCGGTGGCCCAAATGGGGTCAAAAGAATTAACCACTTTCAATCAACCTGGCATCCATATGTTTGGCATGGCATTATGGGCAGTAATGTTCAAAAATGTTTTCAAATATTTAGAAAATGTGAAGGAAAAAAGAAAAGAAAAATAATCAAAAACTCCGGAAAGATTTTCAAAAATAGTGAAGATAGTAAATCTAGAGGCCCACAACTTCTTGAGTGCAAAGTGACTCTGGAAAGTGGATTGAATAAGTAATCAAATGGCAGGTGTGGGGAATTGGACTGGTATGAGTGATGGCCAAATGAAGCTTAGGCCCCGGCCACACGAGTATGGATATTCCTCTCTGTTTCTCAGTTAAAAAAGAAAATCTTATGTCTGTCCACCGAGTCCACACGTAAACGCAGAAACGCATTGATCAATAGCAGGTTTAACATTTATATGATATTTTATATCTTATATGTGAAGGGGCGAAATCCATGTACACATGTATACCGTAATAACATTTTAAGACCCAATACTTATACATTTGCTACAAATTGCTGTAAAACCAGTGATATCCTGTCATGTTTGGGATAACAAGACACTGAAGGGTAAATTCAGGTCTGATAAAGATGTTCCGTGCATGTTCAAATCATATATAGGCCTACTTAACAATCATTACATTATCATTAAATGCAGAAAGTTTGAAACGCATTGACACAAGAGCGCATTTCTGATCAGCAGAAGGTCAAGAACGCTCATCAGTCAAATTCGGCACAAGCCTCCAGAAAGTGTGTTACAAAGTGAAAATATATTATTCACATATTAGTAATAAACGACCGAATGTATGTCTGTCTGATGTCTGTCTGATATACCTGACATCACAGACATAAACAGTGCCAAAATTTGAGATAACTGACATCATGATACCGCCGCCTGTACTGCACATGCGCTCCACCATGGTCAAATTTGGAGATGACTGACATCACTGATACGTCATCTGGGTTCTCCAACATTACATCTGAGAATCCTTAAGATGGGCGAAAATACATTGAAACGTATTTTGATACAAAATACAAATACTGGGTCAAAAAATGTATCAAAATACAAAATATAAATACAGGCCAGAGAAATGTATTTAAGATTCAAATACGTATTTTGTATTTTGAAAATACATAAATACTTTTTATAAAAATTGATGCAATGATTAGTACTTTTATAGATTGACTGCCAAGTATTAAATTAACTGGCGGGGCGAGCGGGCGCGGTCCCGTGAATTCCCCGCGAGTGTGCTCGTGCATGCATATGTGGGCGGTGAGAGATGGATTGTGTTCATCTTTGTGAAATTATCTTTGTAGCCATTAAAGGAAACGGGTTTCTTACATTGATGCTCCTACATCATGCAAGCACCAGTTAAAGTTACTTTCCATCCCTCATATAATGTGTGCCCATAACCCACACACTGCACATCATTTTGGAGCTCATATCTTTGAACGGGTAAGAGCTAGTAATAACTAAAACTGCACTCTGTTGAGGTGCCAACTTGCTCCTTGTGCACAAGTAGGCCATGTATGGCCTGCTTGTACGCCAGCAGAGCCCGCCATGAGGTGCGCTCACCACTGGCATCACCACTGGCATCACCACTGGCGATGCAAGTGATATCACCACTGACCTCACCAGGAATGCTGGTCCCTCATTGGCTGTTAATGATGACATTGCCAGAAATGCTGGTCCCTTATTGTGCTACATGCTTAAACACACACAGCTACCTACCTACCAACCTACCTACATACAGACATACGCAGATGAACGCAGTACTTGCGCGCAAGTAATTCGAAATTGTAATCATAATGCACGATACATTTGAAGCAAACCAAAGTCAATTGCTATGGCTGTATCACACACACACACAAACCACCAGCAAATTAGATTGAAAGAAAATGTGTCTTTACCCTACAGTTTAAACCTTTGTGAATGTTTAAAATGTGTCCATTTGAGAATAAAATTACATAAAAAGTATTTTGTATTTCAAATACAGAAAATACTAGACCTGAAAGTATTTTGATACAAATTACATCCAATTTTTTTCCGTCCCAGCCAAATACAAATTACAAAATACAAAAAGGTATTTCAAATACGTATTTCAAATACATGTATTTCAAATACTGCCCATCTTATCCCTCACATACTGTGCACACCCCAAAACCCAAACTCTGCACATAATTCGGAGCACATATGTTCGAACGAGCAAGGACTAGTAATATTAACACATCAGACATCAGTTATACTGATCCAATTAACGTACAAGAATATTTTCACTTTGGGGTGCACAGACATTCTGGTGTCACGCGTGATTGCATTTGGTAATGGGTGCGTACTGCGTAGTCTATATTAGTAGGTTTATATCCACAGTTACTTAGGGGTTGCCATAGCAATCAATTCGCTCAGAGGCTGGAAATAGGACAGTTGTGGGGACTGGGGACAGAGCCTGGCCAGAGCCCTGTGGTGGTACAGAGCCTGGCCAGAGCCCTTTGTGGTGGTTCTGGACAACTGTCTATCCACTCGAGGCTGGGTCATAGACAGTGGCCTGGCTGGAACACGTGTGTGGCGAATTTAAAGTCTTGAGTAGAACGGTTTGCAAGATAGAGGGTGTACTACGTAATAAGTAAGCATATAGACAGCACTCAAATTTAACACACCCATTATTAATTTGATTAGCTGTATTGTTTTTGATGTACTGTAAAGCATCCTTGGGTTCATGAAAGACTATATAAATTCAAGCTATTATTATTTATTATTATTATTACTATAAGGTCAGAATTCTCATAGATATACTATACACACATGTATACACACAGATGCATTGACTGCTGCTGTTAATTGGACCGATGTGTCAATGCAGCCACCATATGGGTAGGGAAAGCCATGCATCCTAATGCAATGCATGTATGCCCCATTTATATCTATTGTAGCAGGAGGTCTCTCCACGGTTAAAATAAATCATAACTCGCTGAATTCCAAACTTATGTTCAAGCTTTTTTTTTTTTTTTTTTTTCAAATGCCAGACATATGCTACGATCCAGGATACTTGGTTAAATATATGGGTTTTCATATAAAAAATGCCATACTGTAGTGTATGCTCTATCTTCTGTTTAAACGAACAGACAGCTATCATGTGTTTCATATGTTCAAACTATAAGTTATGATGACAGTGATGTTTTTGTTTTGTTTTTTCGCCAAATGTTACAGCAATTAGACCAGACATACCGTAGTTGTCATTGACGAGGTCAGTAGAGGTCACCGTTTGGGAGTATTGTGTACTTTTGTCTACAGACTGGAAGAAACATGCCATACCGCAGTTTAAACGTATCAACTGCTTAAAGGATGCAGTGTTACATATTGGGATTCTGTTCCAGAGGAGAGTGGTTTTCTGCATCCATAGATGGACTCTTATACACTGTACAGTATACTGTATGCTCTTGGTTATCAACGATTTATGCATGAACTACTGTGTTCAAGAATACTTGTTATATGTGAACGTAACGTAGCGTGTGTGTGTGTGTGTGTGTGTGTGTGTGTGTGTGTGTGTGTGTGTGTGTGTGTGTGTGTGTGTGTGTGTGTGTGTGTGTGTGTGTGTGTGTGTGTGTGTGTGTGTGTGTGTGCGTGCGCGCGCGCGCGCGTGCGTGCGTGCGTGCGTGTGCGTGCGTGTGTGTTGCTAGTGTAAAATTCAAAATTCCCCAGTTTGTCCTTGTTAGTAGCATTGTGGCTGGACACTTTATCCGATCTGTTTAATTCTCTGCTGTTGAGACAACTCTGCTCGTTCCATTGGGTCTACTATTACTGTATCTGTGCTATCAGAACACACACTAATCTGTTTCCTCCTTCTTCCCCCTTGCAGGGCTCACCGAGACGTGAGAGGAAGGAATGTTTGTTTTCGAAAACTGATCAACAAGGAGCCATAGCCGAGTCCGAGCACGTCCCCTCCTTGAGTCCCCATTGGCTGCCAGACAACGGGAGTCGTGACTTTCTAGCCCTGGCCAAATAATACAGGACAGTGATCAACGTGCTGGCACAACAGTGTTCTGCAGAGGAAGTGTGCCATCTGGTCAAAATGTTCAAGCAAAATGGGTGGGGGGGGCGGGGGAGTGTATTCACGTAAGTTCACATAGACTGATGAATTTACAGTTGAAATTGAAATACAATATTGACATTGTCATAACAGATCAGATTGAAGATTCCCTTAGGGGACACCTTTCCTGGTTTGTCAATGAAGAGGCAAGATTAAATGTTGTTCAAAGTTTATTTACTGTAGAGGGATAAAGATGTCAACCGTGGTCTCATATACGATATGCTATTGCACTGTGCATAGCCTTTAATCACATAAAATTCTATAATTTACCCCAGGCTATTGGGGTATTAGTGGGCTGAAATCATTTGAAAATACATTTCTCCAAAATGGTAACGCCAGGTTGAATGCGGCCACGAGAAGTGTGTGAATCACCATCCCTATTGACCGAATTCACGTTACGCAACTTCCTTGTGCTGACGTCACGGTTGAAGGGGAAAAACTACTAATATCCCATAGAGTTAACACAGAAATCGCAAATGTAATGCAATTTCCAAAGAGTAATGTATAAAATACGGCTAGCATGATCAAGAAAACAAGATAGTAAAAGGCACAAAGCGTTATAATTTACTTGAAATAATGATTTGTTGGCTTTAAGTCCAGCAATTTCTATGTTATTTTACCCTCCAAAGCTGACGTCAGCACCAGGAAGTTGCTGAGAAATTCGCTGAGTGTGCGTGCGTGGGCGGGCGGGCCGTGAATAGGGTCTATTACAACTATTGGTGAATTGTGTCTGGAAAGATCAACCGCAACCAGTCTGCCTGTGATGAAAACATTCTGTTGGGACTGTTGGACTACGCGGAGAAAGGAACGTCACGTGCCACATAGCACTGACCACATTCATGATGTGGCATCAGAAAAAACAAAAGATCTGAAAATAATGATGACATCATCACTGATCTGTATTCAGAGATTATGTTCATTGTACATTGAAGTCAACGTGATCACCTGGTGCCATGCAAGCTATTTTTCCACGATAACATGCAGCGATACACTGTAGTATGGCATAGGTGCGACTTTAAAGGATCCTTTATTAAGAGAGAATAATTTGCATCAAATTTTGTTTGTATATAAATATACATGTACATGTTTAATATATATTTCAAGCATTTTCTACAGAGACTTTAACATTTAAAGAGATGATATTTTTTATATTGGACTGGATGACTGAGGGGTATGTTGAAGATCGCTGATATTCTCTTGACGTATACTGTACGTATGTTTCTCAGCAGTGCATTACAGGATAATGAACAGAACAGTAGAAAACTATATAGAAGACAAACTAATGCATCATTGTTGATGTTATAATTTTATGAAAGGGCCTGTATGATGTGAGAGAAGGTTTAGTGTGGATAAGGAGAGAAATTGCATAAACCAAATACCCAGTTGTGCTTTATCTGAGAGGAGGCATGAATGCACGACTGACTCTTCCACTTTGTCCCTTCATCACTGTGTTTTTCTATGCATTTGCTGTGGAAAGACTGCCTGTTGTTAGCTCAGATAGGTGTTTCACTCTCCATTCCATAATGAACTGAGAAGCTTTCCCCATTCTGTTATACGACCGTGTAACAGATAATACGATATTTCCTGAAAGTGTATTATTTTGGGTGAGCAACACTGTCAGATGAAGTAACCTATATATTAGCCATTATCTGTTTCCTTGTTTTGTTATTGTTACACAGAGTCAATGGCTAATCAGACATATACATTCCCTGAATAATGGCACTTTTACATTGGCCAGGTCAATTCAAACTTTCAAGGAGCCAAATATAAACTTATATGTTACAGATGAGCAAATATCCAAATCCATACAGGCACAGAGCTCTGCCATCTTGGTTCCAAATAGGAAAGCTAAATCAGGGGCATGGGACAAATATTGAAATGTAGAGCAACAACAGTTGGTCTGTCCACATAATCTTACTCCAACACCCCAGCAGGGGGCATCACACTACTCCACCTCTTTGTCCTCACTGGACACAAACATCTGTGGCACTGGCCACCATTGAACAGATACAGTATCCACTCGAGAGAGGGGCGGAATGTCTCAAACAGCTGTCAATGGTGTTTTGTTATGTGTTGATTGTGTTCACAAACTGATGGGAAATTACTGGTGAGAAGTAAACACTTTGCACTTAATCCGGGTCTCTCTCTCTCTCTGGACTTTTATTTTTCCACTGATTATTTTCAGGTTGACTTGACTGATCTATTTTGAAATTAATTTGACAATGATCACTTCTAATGTCAGCTTTTTATGAGGTTCAAACTCACAGATGAATGAAAGGGCATTACAAGCAAATATTTAGAGAGTACTTAATCAATCATGGTTAGTAGACAACATTTCATTGAAGATAGACAAGCTGATACCAGAGCAACAGTGCAAAGGTCATCATGGCCCCGACCTTACTGACAACAAGCGCTGTCTCTGATGAATAAATTGTATAAACACACCAACAACATAATATAGGCCTGCCTATACAATATAGGGATGGATCATCGAACTAAATATTAGGCCTACACAAAGAAAAGGCAGATTGATTGATTTAATACTTTATTAACAGTTTGCAGAGAGACTGGTACAGGAAAGTAGCCTACAGTAGGCTATGCAAGGTCTGCTAAAATGTTTTTCCAAGAAAGCCTATGGCTTGTTTCAATGGTCCTGTACTCAATTCATGTGTGAGGCTACTATATTACGCATTTATCCCTTTAAATTGTGTTTTCATTCATCAAATCTATTTAACGATTGCACTCTATTATATAGGAATGATAGTACATATTAGACTGCATTAGATCCTGTCTAAACATAAAGGGTAGGCTACCCTTCAAAACGTTGTTTACAAAACATTGGGTGAATGGGTTTGGGCACTGTCCTGTTGGCCTCTAGATTAACAAATGGGATGCTAATGCTTCACACCCAAATGCTGTAGATATTCTATCAGCCTGGAGGCTAGAGCTCAATGAATAATATCACCATGTGTTTTCCCATAGGTGTCAGATGAGTGAATCAACTATGAGAACTTTAGCCTCAGATTGCAGATTACAGAATATCGTTTTACAGTTCAGGGCAGGCCATGGTATGAAGATTGAAGAATATCTTGGAATATGGTTTCTGTAAGACACATTGACACAACAATAATGCCGAAAATCTGACATTTTGAAGGCTAGCTGCGAGTCAGTCAACACAGATGCAGACAGTCTTTTAAAGCGTAGTCAGGGTGCGAATGTTTTCTAAAGCAGTCGCCGGGATGGGGGAGGTGATCCTGCACTGTGAAGTGTGAACCTATAGTGATCCGCCCACTTGAACTGACCGCACACACAAAACACGTTCGCTTTATACCAGAATGGTCACGTGACATGGAAGTCTGAAGCAAGTCTGGAGAAGGAAGACGATCAGCGAAAACATCTGGCAGAAGAATCCTCTTGGCCACAGGTATGTATGGACCGATCAGTAAGAAAGAAACGCGTCATTTTGTGTTACAACAATATAATTAGCTCAAACCGTTTAGCTAGTTCTTTGCTTTATAGTGAACTCCCTTGACTGCAAGTGCGGACGCTGGGGGAACAACTGAAACTAAATTCTGCTGTATTAAGTGGCTAAGCTAATGAGAAGTCTTTTGTTCATATCCAGAGCCTTGTTGTCACGTCTCAGTGCATCTTTTTAGAGCCGTAGCCCGAAAAGAAAAACGGAAAGACTGCTGCGATTGCAGGAAATTGCTGATGTGTCAAATGCGCGTGACGGTGTGACCAACGACGGTACGCTTGAGACTGAATCATTTCTAAAAAAGATTAGGAAGGATATACATTCACAGATTTCACACACAAGGGCGTCCTGTACTTTGTATACCAATAATTCTGTGCCGTTGCGGTTAATCCATGCGATGGAAATTGTGGCAATATATAATTTAAGTTATAGCCTAAACCCTGTCGCATTCTTCTTTCCAGAGTCTAATGAAGAAATGTTGCATTTTGAGCTATAAATCACCAGCTGTGAGGGTCTGAGGGAGGAGAGTGGTGTGGGCGGCATATCAACTGGATATGAGATAAACGTGAGTACAACACACACATCTGTGTGCGAGTGTCGTATAGGCTTTATATTAGACTGGATTAGACTGAATTAAGAACGAGAATCTGTGAATAGTTCATAACCTTGTGTCTGGAGAAGAGTTGAGAGAACCAGGCAGATGGTTTACAAAACAATGGGCACTGTCCTGTTGACCTCTAGATTAACAAATGCTGGAGAGTGGAGAAGGACTTCTGTCTCTTATCCTCTATAGAACCTATAGATCAATGCATACCACCATGTGTTTTCCCATTCTAGTGGTAGACGAGTGAGTCAGCTATGAGTAGCAGATTACAGAATATCGTTTTACAGTTCAGGCCATAATATGAAGAATATCTTGGAATATGGTTTCTTTAGACACAACACATGTCTTTGGACTTTGCACAAGCACACTAGTTCTGGTGAAAAATGGTTTCCTCAGCATTAAATTGGCATTAGTTGTACTGTATACAGAATCACATCCCTCTTATATAATAGTCACAAGACATTGGTCATTCCATCTTATCTAGGAATGGAATTTCACTGTTTCACAACAAGTCTACTTGCATACTGTAATCACTAAGCATTAGTTGCATATTGCTTTGTTTGTATTGTCTGAATGTCCGTGTTTTTGCAATGTAGTTTGAATTACATTTTGGAGTCTAGAGTCTTTTGATTGATTGAATAATTTATTTGCAGTTATTTTGCAAAAAAAAAAGCACAGGAACAGTTCAATACAAGGTCTGCTAAGAGGATTTTAAACCCAAGAAAACCTATGGCTTGTTTCCATTGGGGTCCTTTGTACTGGCATTTATTTCTTTATTTGTGCTGTTCTAGGAAGAGACAAGAGAAATTTGATCATACTGTAGGACTTGAAGTCAATTTACCACATTGTATGTCTGCTGTGCTTGTGTTTTACTATATAGACCAGTCTACCACCCACAAAAGAAAGGGAGGAAGAGGAGAAATGAAGCTGAACGAACGAAGCGTGGCACACTATGCCACCTGCGACTCCCCGCCAGACAAGACAGGCTTCCTGTTTAAAAAAGGCGAGCGCAACACAGCCTACCACCGCCGCTGGTTTGTGCTGAAAGGCAACATGCTCTTCTACTTTGAAGAACGAGAGAGTCGCGAACCCATTGGCGTCATCGTCCTTGAAGGCTGCACCGTGGAGCTCTGCGAGTCCTCTGAGGAGTTTGCCTTTGCCGTCAAGTTTGACTGTGCCAAAGCTCGGGCCTACAAGATGTCTGCCGATAACCAAGCGGGGATGGAGTCATGGGTGAAGGCCTTATCCAGGGCCAGCTTTGACTACATGAGGCTGGTGGTGAAAGAGCTGGAGAAACAGCTGGAGGAGATCCAGGAGGCTGGTGGTTGTGGCATGGCAGGAGCAGGAGGCACACCAGGCAAGTCCAAAATCACAAGGAGAAACCATGTTGTGCGCTCCCGGTCTGGAGCATCTTCTTCCTCTTCTTCATCTTCTTCCTCTTCGTCGTTGTCATCCCAGAAGAACCTCCAGGATGAGTTGCAGTTCACCGCTGGTTCTTCCAAAGAAAATGGAGTTGCGTGGAGTAAAGCGCCCATCACGCTGGCCAACGGCTATAGCGAGGTGGCCTCATCCTCTGTGCCCTGGGATGGAAGTACAGGCACTGGCCCTTGGAGTGTGACTGGAGGTAGTGCTGATGGGGTGAGGCCGCCTCCAGTGCCCCCCAGGAGGAGAGGAGCCTCTCTGGAGAGTCCTGTTTCCCCTGGCACAGGTTGCTTCTCCAAGCTCCATGACTGGTATGGTCGAGAGGTGGAGGAGCTGAGAGTGGAATGGTTACGGAACCAACCAGTGAACCAACCAGTAAACTAGACAGATGCATTCCTTTTCTGCATAATAGCATCATTCCTCTGAACACTAATATGCCGTACTCCTCTGAACCTGATACCGGATAGATGAAGAGCATTGTGTAAATTGCGGTTGAATTCATAAAGTGTCCGTGTTAACTTTTATTTTCTCGTGCCTACTGGGCAAAGTAAAGTTGCAACCAATTATAAATTGGGCATTAATATGCTACGTTCACATGACAAAGCAACAGGCTTTGTGGTGACAACGTAATTTTCAATGAAAGCCAGAAGCTACAGACTGACCCCCAACACTTGTTGCTGCATGATGCACTGCAAATAAAGTTGAGCTGGCTTCAACTTTTTCCAGTGCTCCAGTGATGCAGTTTAGAATAATTCAATCATATGTTTTTGTTTCACCATTTCCACTCTCCTTCTGTCTCCCCACAATTCCTGCACTGTTCTAGCCTAGTAAACGACCAACTTCCGTTATAGCACTGTTCTTTGAATGGAAGAAAAACTCGCTGTTCACAAGAGTGAACACACTAAACACAGCATAACAGTTATTATGTTCCCTGGCTAACCATCTTTGGGTCCATAGTTTAGGTCTGGATACTGCAAACATTCAATCATTTTATGCCCTTGTGAACTTTGAGGGGCAGTCATTGAAATAAAGATGCTCAAAGCCTCCAACGTGCTTTGGGGAAAAACAGCCCATATCCTCTTCTGGAAGGGCACATTCTACCCTAGAGGACTGTGGTGTTGAATGTCAGAGAGCATGTCCGCAGAACCCTGAGTTGACTCCAGGGGCATTGGGGAAGGTGATGGGAGCTAAGAGCAATGCCGATATTTTTAGCTCTTTTTAGCCTGCAGTCAAATGATGTCACACAAATCAAATGTTAATGTTTGTCACTTGTTTAATTTTTATATGATGGATTTAAAATCAAATTAATTTGTAATATTCAATTTCATGAAAAGTTTAAATGAAAACAATTGACTATATACAATCAAATCCAAATGTAATTTAGCTATTTATCACAGTTTGCCTTTATTTGACCCCTGAATGTTACTGAATGAGTGTCAGTGTATTGCAACTAGCCTCTCAGCATCTGTAAAGGACAACTCATATTTTAGAGATGTTTTCAACGCATTAGCGATTTTAATGATTTTGATTTCAGTGGGTGCCACTGGTGGGGGCATGCATTTCATAGGCAGATGTGACTTATGGGGGCTAGTAGTGTTACTGTAATAGTAATAAAGAAATTGCCAGTTTATTGTATCTTAAAAAATACATATTTAGCCATTTAAGCAATAAATGAATTTTATTTTCTCGAATTACAATCTAAAATATGAACCAAACTAAGTTGTCCTTTAAACTCAAACTGCGTGTTTGAAGCAGGACTATGGGTCAACCTGAATGATTGAGAAGGCCCAGACCTGGAATGGGGCCTTGCAAAGTGCCAGAGATGCCAGCTAAATACTAATTTACCTGCTTTTGTTCTGACTTGAATGTTCACCTTCAGGCAGTTCTTAGTGTCCAATGTCTGGTATTTTGGAGTATTTAAGAGGTTCACCTGTGTAGCATTTAGCTGTTCATCACCTGTAACACAAAAAAAGGGATGGCTGCATGTTTCTAAGCAGCACCATTGCCATAACCTGGAGGGATGACTGACTGCACGTTTCTAAGTGACATTGTTCGCATGACTAGAGACTAGAGAGACATGTTGTGACAGGCCCATGGCTCTTTTGTTGTTAAACCACTGCTAGGCCATAAGTTGTGATTTGAGTTTCAATTTCAAGGGGGCAAACCCTTTTTAAATAAAATGCAGAACGATGCATTTTAAAAACAGCTTATTAATACTCTGTATCGGTGAGTACTCAAACATAAATTACTTGTGGAGATCGTCTGGGTGGTGCTGGGGTAAAGTTCATGCCCACCACCGTGGAGACCGAGGTTCGATTCCTCTATGGTGCTGTCGGCTTGGCTGGGCGCTCCAACAAACACAGTTAGCTGTGTTGGTGGGAGGGGAGATGGCAGAGCGACATCTCTCACTGCACTAGTGCAGTGGTTCTCAACCTCCTCAGGCCGCGGCCCCCAAAATAATCATATTTTAACTGGGGACCCCCCCACCCTGAAGAGTTGAGGCATAGCATTTTGTATAACACGGTTCTGTTGTGAAAATATCAGATCTACATGCTCACAACGCCTTGCGTTGCGAGGCGTTGTGAGCATGTAGATTTTCACTATTTCTGCTTTCTACTTTTTTATGTCCGTTTTATATTATTATAGGGCCTGGGGGGGAGCCGCACCCCTCTTTGGAAACACCAGTAGTCTGGAGAGGGATGCAATGCAATATGTATTACCTTGTATTACCTTGGTCATACACATGACAATTTTCCTTTGTTTTGTTTTTGTTTTACATGTGCCTTTCTCTTTTTGCCATAATCACAGTGCAACCGTGACAAGGAATGTTTCATTTCTTAAAATCATCTTTCTACTACTCTATATACATATGTCATTTGCCAAAGTTATGCCTTGGTGGAATCTGTTATCATGCCTAATTGTTTCTCCATCATACGAGGGTATTCCATGCCATAAATAGCAGATCTACAAGTTCACAATACATCACATTCATTGAGCTTGACACCTATCGGTCCATACACCATTGTATTACAAAGTATACCATAAATCTGTCTTGAGTGGAGATCAGGCTTTAGTTGTGAGACATTGACAATGACTCAGTTCCATGGTCTGCATGCACAGTAGGCCTACTATCATGTTAATTTGACTTTCTTTTTCTCAATGTATATTCAGAGTTAAATGAATGCTCTAGATGTTGCTGTAAAATGAATGGTACATTTGGGATGGTATTTTATAAATGTCAGCTATTTTGAGACTGTGCTATATATAGCTAACAATGATACAGTATTAGCAATTGAACTTTGTAAATATTGTGACATTTTCTCATACTTATTTCTCAAACACCAACTTAATATGTCCACAAGGTGACAATTCTACTAATCTCTATTCAAGAGTGCCAAATGAGGAGGTAAAAGCAACCCAAATGCAACTCTAGATTTGTTTCCTTTTTTTTTTTTAAAGATAACTGATTCATACATATTATTAAGTTCACTTAAATATGTAGAACATACACAGTAAAGCTTCCAGTGCTATTTAAGTGGTACATTTTTTATAACTTTAACCCAGGGGTCTTCAACAGGGGGTCCGGGACCCCTAGGGGGTCCTCCAAATCTTTGTGTGAACCCTTTTTTTCCCCTCATTTTTTATATTAACACTTGAACCCTAGTGTCCATATTGGGAGAACTTAAGTCAAAATACAAGCTCACAACACCTCGTGCTCTGTGAGCTTGTAGATCGGCTATTTTCGGCAAAGAGCATTGGTGTAGAGAGAAATTAGCCTGAAAACGTTGAAGACCCCTGCTTTAACCGATAATATTGAACAGATGGGAATGATTTGAAAACAAATCAATAAACGGTGTTGGAAATTGCATTGCCTCATTGTGGACAGCATTATTTCACTTTATGCTTGTAATCACTAGTTCTAAAATGTTTCAGAAGATCTTGGATTAGATTTATTCTAAAGCCCAGCTACAAGAAAATCGTTTTTTTCTTCTTTTTTACATTTTGCATGGCTAATTTTTGGCTATGGCGGGGGAAAAACAGTGAGTATGACAGGCTAGCACGTGCAAATGTGGTCATGAGACCTTTAGGGAAGCACAACGCCATGTGCCATCATAATCTACCTATTAAAACGGCACTTTATTTGTTCTATCTAGGCAACTCCCGCCAGATGTCGCTCTGTATCAATTTTAGAGGGTGCACACCAGCTAGTAGCCTATCTGAGGCTGAGCATCATTCATGATGATGGGTATGGTGTGAGACTGTGAGTGCATGGCAGATTATTTAGGCCTACTCCGACGTGATTATAATAATTTCAGAATTACAGAATCTGTACATGCATAGATACGGTAGATATTCGCGAATTGTTTAGGTCTGGCCATGAAGCAGTATTGCATACGCTGATTGCGATGCATTCTTTTCTTTTTTCCCCCCATGTCAGTTTTTTCATAATCAATAGCCTACTTGATTAGACTAACATTTCAGCAATACATAATTAATAAGTAAACAAACCCCTCCACTACCTAGGGGAATAGGATCTTTAACAATTTGAATAATTTAAGACGATGACTAGGCCTAATTCATATTTCAACAAGGAGAATGTCAACCATTCATGAGTTATCACACACACATTTGCGCTTGGCCAGCCGGGCCCTATAGGCCAGACTTGGTCAGTGGTGTAAACCTAAGTACTTTTTGAGGTAGGCTACTTTTACTTTCTTTACTGAAATATTTCCACATCTCAGAGGCAAATATTGTACTTTTCACTCTACTACAATTTGAAAACTTCTGCATTATTAGTAGGCTACTTTCTACTTTTGTACTTTAAGTAGGCTCTATATATTCATGCCAATACTTTTGTACTTTACTCAAGTAAATGAATTCCGGACCTTTTACTCGTAACAGAGTAGGCCTATTTCTACATTGCAGTATTTGTACTTTTATTTAAAAACTTGAGTAGCCTAGCCTACTTTATGCACCACTGGTCTAAGTCGCAGCATTTTATTAAGTCGCAGCATTTTATTCATCACGCACACTAGACCTCATAGCTGCTTGTTATGCTGTCCACGTCAAGTTGCTACAAAAGTCACACAACCACCTGCGATTTGATGCTTTCAAAGTAAAAGCAATGCATCTTCATATAGCCAACTTTTCGCACCTCGTTGTGAGCTTGTAGATCACTACTTCTTAAACATTTTTGTTCTAATTTATGGAATTTCTTTAATGTTTCTATTATTAATTAATGAAATTGCTTAATGAAAAATCATTGCACTGTTTGTGTGTCTGTCATTTAATGTAGACTATCAAGTCGAGTGTATGAGTGTACAATAATAATAAAAAACAAAATGCAACAAACAAAAAATTAAGGGGCCCATAAAAATGTGTCTGCGACCCGCAAATGGGTTTGGGAAGCAGTGACCGTCACCGTACCCATAGATATAGACCTATCTATGACCGTGCCTCTCCACTTGCCTTTTAGAACGATATCCGTCCATGGCCCTTTATTTTGAAAGGTAAATGGTCTTCGTGTACAAAGCCGGAAATAAGATGGTGGACAATGATGGCTATTGTGACGCAGCTGGACCATAGAGACCTCAGGCACATTTCTGACAGCGGAAATGAGGAGAGTCGCCACTTTTTTTCCGCGTTTAAATTAAGTTTCCTTCCTGAAAGTTTTTTTTTTTCTTTTTTTTTTCTTCTTCTGACACGAAGGATATCTGTTGAATGCGCCTCACGATGAGAGCGACGGCAACGGACTTTTTAGCACGCTGGCATTCTTATTCGACCACCGCGGTGTATTTGTTGTTCTCCTTCTTAACAGACAGTTTTAGTCACTTTAAGTGCTTCACAACGCATTTCCGTTATGCGAAGTCCAACTTGTTGGTTTGTCGTTGTGCTGCGGTGCAGGGTGAACGTCCAAGATAACGGAGAACGTGAGTATGTTGTCAAGACACAACTGTTAGCTCTCTCTCTCTCTGTCCAGCATTTACCCTGGAGTGTTTTCACTAGAATAAATACAATGGTTAGGTGTTGTGCAAATGTTATAATAGATAATAATAATAATAAATAATACATTTCTGAGCGACCAGGCAGTATAATTTAAATAGTTTCCATTGAGAATTAGTTTCCCCCCCCCATCCTCGTTTAAAAAGTGTGGGGTGATGCAATTTAAATAGTCTCTTAGCCCTGCGGTCACCGATGCTGCACGCACAGTTTGGGCGATAATCCTCCCTATTCCATAGTCTCTAGTCTACCTCTACAACATACACGATTTTATTGTATATGCTTATAGATGGTTATAACAACTGTGTTTTTGCCAGCCTGGCAAAGACAAACAAGCACAAGGCACTTTTTGTTACGACGTTCCTGATGGATTTCGCACGTTTCTTCAAAGCCTCAATATTATTTTTAATGATAGTCCCTCATGATCATCCATCGGTTGCCATATGATAATGACGCAATTGTGTTATGTTATAATTCCTATTCCCAAAACGCAATTGTATCATGCACATATCCAATGGGAGACTACTACTGACGAGGTTATTATACTATAATAAGGTTATTATACAATGATAATAAGGTTATTACTATTATAACATCTAGGCTAGCGTATTACTATAGGTAGGTCTACTGTACTGTACTGTACTGTACTGTACTGTAGCATTACAAACTCTTTACCTACTTGAAATATGGATGTTTTTTTTTCTAGTGAAATGTGTGCACATGGCATGCATGCATGCAAGACTGCTTGTTTGTCTCTGAAACCACCCTCATGATTTCAGGATGGCGAACAGGAAAAATGGGGAAGCAGCCACTTGTTTCACAACCCTATTGCTATAGGGCAGTAAATCAAAACAGTAATTGTGTGTGTGTGTGTGTGTGTGTGTGTGTGTGTGTGTGTGTGTGTGTGTGTGTGTGTGTGTGTGTGTGTGTGTGTGTGTGTGCGTGTGTGTGCGCGCGTGTGTGTGTGGTGGTTGTGATAGGGCATTCATTTAAGTTAATTTGAGTGTTCACGACATGCGTCCAGGTGTGCACAGGTGTGTGTTTAGTTTAGAGCCGTAAAACTTGCATGGCTGATATGATATAAGGTCTGTTTTCCTTGGAAATCCAACTCACTGTAGGTTATTCTTCAAACAATGTGGGGCCTCATCTAATTCATTTCTTCTATATAAAGTTATCTCTGGGTTTGTCTCTGTGCCCAGATTATGCCCAGATATGGACGTGCATGCAGTCACACACACAACCATAATGTGGAGATCCCGACCCCGACATCAGCATAAATGGTCATTGTTAGCCCCATGGATATGCCAGACATCAGCGCACATTGCTGTTGTTAGGCTGCTGCGTGTGTGATCAGGGGGAGAGAAAGAGAGAGAGACAAAGACAAAGTGGGAGAGGGGTTTTGTGAGACATAAAACCAGACCTCGATCTGCGAGATAGAGGGAGATAGAGGGAGGGAGGGAGGGGGAGAGAGGCCTATTTCAACCATGAATACAGGCCTTGACACTAAGGTTGGCCCACCTGCCCCTGGCAGGTAAATAAAACCTTCGGGCAGTTGGATTTTGCTTTCGGGTTGCCCGACCGGGCAAGTGCTCGTTTGAGAGGGGGGGGGGACGCAACCATCTGTCTATCTAAACACCTTGAACGTGGCCAGATGACACATTGTTGTCGCATTCGCAATAACCCTGGCAGTCCCTTTTCGTCCTTTTGCTCTAATAGTAAATGTGTTACAAATGTACGTATACCAGAAAATATTGCAATTTTCAATCTTGTGATTGAGATAAGACTTGTGTTCGCTATCACAGTTCAGAGAAAGGTGTGGTATTTTCTTACTGTGATGATGTGATGATGACGATAAGGGCAATGACGTTCAGGGGCTTGTTGATTAAAACAACAGATGCACAAGTAAGTTTACCAGAAAATGAAAAAGTCAAGTTCAAACACTTTTGCCACTGGAACAGACATTCTTTGCAAGTTGGTAATTGTAGTATTCAGCATTGTAGTTGTGTGTGTGTGTGTGTGTGTGTGTGTGTGTGTGTGTGTGTGTGTGTGTGTGTGTGTGCGTGTGTGCGTGCGTGCGTGCGTGCGTGCGTGCGTGCGTGCGTGCGAGCACACGTGCATGTGTGTGTGTGTGTGTGCTAGATGGAGAAGATGGAGAAGTGACTACTAGCGGTGCTAAACAAGTGGGGACTGCAGCTGTAGCTACAGTATCAGTAGTGGATCAGACACTGTCACGCATGGTTCCATGCCTTTAACTGAGATGTTATCAAACACCAGTGCTTCCGCTTGCCTCAGGCTTCTAAGAATTCCACTGATGAGACCGCCAGGGGAGGTCTCTGACCCACAAGGGCCCTGGGAGAGAGGAGAGAGAGAGAGAGAGAGAGAGAGAGAGAGAGAGAGAGAGAGAGAGAGAGAGAAGGAAAGTGTGTCAGTGACTCGGTGTTGGTAGGACTTAACAATTAATAGGAAAATAATCAACTATTGAACTAACACTATTGAATCCTCCAAATCGTGGAGGCTACAAGTGATTAAGTGTTAAATAGCTTTATATTCTGATATTAATCATTATTATAGTATTTGACCTGTATAAATAAACATCAAATAAATTACTATAGTGTGTTTGTTCAGTAACAGGGGTCTCTCCATCACTCCAGCTCTTTAGTAAATTAAAATACATTTTCAGCTCAGGATGCCAATTTCATCCAATCTGGAGAGAGAACTAATACAGGATACAGGATAAACAAGTGGAATTGGAATTGATGAAACCAATAAATGAGCAGACAAAATTGGAACTGGTAATGACAAATTGTCTTTATGGGATTCTCTCTCCTGGTTGGATAAAATGTGCAACCCACCTGTAAATGTAGTTTACTAAAGAGTTGGAGAGATGGGGATTGGGGAACCCGCTGATACTGAACAAACTCGAGTCTATGCAGTAGCAATCATTACTGATTATCGGTTCACATAGATGAGAGAGAAGCTGATAAACAGCTAAAACACGCACACGCGCGCGCACACACACACACACACACACACACACACACACACACACACACACACACACACACACACACACACACACACACACACACACACACACACACACACACACACACACATAGACATCTGCATATCAGCATTGCTGCTCTCATATGCAATTTTACTTGGTAACATTTAAAAAGATAACCATTGGTGTTCATAGATAATGTACATACCGGTACACACATAGAAGACACCCGCACAGAGATCAACTGGAGTAATATTACAGAAAGGGAAAGGGTCAGATATCATATTCATTCAGACCTTTTGGAGATAGAGTCTGCAATGTGTGTATCCATCACTATCCAAAAAAGTTCCCGTCTTAAAAGTATGTTGTTATTTCAGGAGACGATCACTTGGGTTAAGATATACTTTATTGACCAGAATGAAGCAGAAAGCAAGCATCACACAGCATGGCATATTGAGCACCCTACTATAGAGACAGCATAGAATCTAAGCCTATATCTAAGCGCATAGTATTGGCAGCCTACCTTAGCTCTACTTTAAGACAGCATAGAATCTATAGCCTAAGTTAGCATGGTTTGGCATGGGGTTCTGCCTCGGGCCATGGCTCGCTGAACCCACGATCCTCATGTTACCATGAGCATCGAGGGCATAATCTAATTACAGCGAGCCCTGGCCCGATACCCCCCGAGGGGGATCTAAGGCAGAACCTGAAGGTGGCGCTGGGGTGGTGGCGGGGCAGTGCTATGCAACAAGACTGAGTCCCACCATCTGACTTCCCTAAGAACTATGGTAAGGGGGGGGGGGCAGGACCTAGTGACCCACCCCCCTCCGCGCGCGCGCTCCCTTGGGACCGCCCCCTGAACTCGCTTTGATCCTTACGAATCGTCGCACTATTTCAGGAGACGATCACTTGGGTTAAGATATACTTTATTGACCAGAATGAAGCAGAAAGCAAGCATCACACAGCATGGCATATTGAGCACCCTACTATAGAGACAGCATAGAATCTAAGCCTATATCTAAGCGCATAGTATTGGCAGCCTACCTTAGCTCTACTATAAGACAGCATAGAATCTATAGCCTAAGTTAGCATGGTTTGGCATGGGGTTCTGCCTCGGGCCATGGCTCGCTGAACCCACGATCCTCATGTTACCATGAGCATCGAGGGCATAATCTAATTACAGCGAGCCCTGGCCCGATACCCCCCAAAACTACAAACCCCCAAAGCACGCCAAAATCTCAGAATCCCATGCCAGTGCTAGCCAACTGCGAGGAAGGCAGCTCTGCTGTGACTCTAGCGATTAAGTTATCATTACTGCGGGGCAAACTATGAACTGCCTTTCCTGCTAACGCAAAAATAATAATTAAGCATATTAGCATCTGGCAGAGCGAATATTACTAAGCAAAATACTAAGCAATGATATTGGCAGCTTGCCAAAAACGCTATAAGTACTGCTAAAGCAATTTAATAATTAAGAATGTTAGCAGCTGGCAGACCGAACCAACGGTGAGGAAGGTGGTACTGCTGACTATAACGATATACTGCAATCTGACTGAAGCCATACTAAAACACCCTAGAGAAAGCGGGAGCAGCAACATGGACGTATATATATATAGACAGCAGAACCAGAAGCAGCGATGAAACCTTTAATTCATAACTACAGCGCCAGACAGCTTCACATCCTACCTAACTAACACCCCAGCAACCACCTAGCTTTTGCATGATAGAAATATTGGAGCGCGCAGCGATGCAATTAACCTAGAACGAGCAAACCTATCAGCAACACAGTGGCCTAATATAGTGCGGCAGCACTGACATATCTAACTTGCAGCAATACTGAAACTATCTAACTTGCAGTACTGCTAAACGGCCCAAGTGAATAACGGGAGCAGCATCACTGAAACTATATAACTGACAGCAGAACCAGAAGCAGTGGTGAGCACCGTTTATTCAGAATAATAATCTTATGCCAGTGCTAGCCAACGGCGAAGGAGGCAGCTTGGCTGTAATCTAAGCAAGTACCTTTTAACCTTACTGCGGAGCGGGGGGCAACTAAACTATGTACCGCCTAACCTAATGCTTCAGAGCGCTATGGAATACTAAAGGCAACAGCGAATGGATGTGTGATTACTGCTGAGCCGGAGGCAATTACACTATACCTACTGACCGACTCTAGTACTCTAGAGCGCTATTGTATACTAGAATGAGCCAGCAAAGAAAATGCACAGTAGTACCGAATGTATTAATACTAGCAGCTTCCCTAAAGCCAGCCAGCGATAAGAAGGTAGCTCTACTTTTAGCGATGCTATAGTGGGCAGGAGCCACTAAGTATAACACTAATTTAAGACCTGTGAAGCGCAGCAGATAGGCAGCACGAACAACACACAAATATATCAGGTATACGCCGAAGCAGAGCAGCCACTGTACTGGTGTAACCTTAAAGGACACCTTGCCTTGCATTTTACATACATGTGCAACACAGCAATAAACCCATACCTGTGAGAGGCAGCAATAAAACACACAACCTTAACAGGTATACGCTGAAGCAGAACCGCATAATGTAACCTTCTAAACCTGTGCTAATGGTGCGGCCGCTTCAGTCCTGAGTTGCGTGTGCTTGATGCTCATTGACAGCTGGGCGTGCTGGACTTCATATGCAGAGTGTGATGAACGGACATAGCTGCCGATGGCTAAAGGATTTCATGGTTGATGACGGCACCCGGAGCACTGCTGTTGTCGCTGCACCGGTCCAGAGAGAGAGCTGTGCAAAGGTTTGGGAGACAGGCTGTCGGGCGGGGGGGCCGGCGTGCAGGCAGCCAGCTGGGTGGGCAGGCCGCAGCTCTCGGTTTTATGCCGAACCAGGTGCGTGTCATGGGTGCCCGGCGTCGGGAGCAGACATCAGGCGGATGACCAGGTGTTTCGGCATGGAAATAAAGGACGGAAAAGTGGGTTAGTTCTGCTGTAGAGTCCGCTGAAGCACATATAAGAACTCAACCCAAACCACATCTTGACTTTTAAGTCAAGCAATGCGAGAGAGCGGCTAAAACCCAACAAACAGAACGAGCGAATGTGCTGCTATCTAACTATGGCTGCCCATTATTTCCCAGCTTAGAGAGCGACTGACACCCCAACAGAACCGAACAAGCAAATGCGCCGCTATTTACCTGCTAGAGTCTGGCTCCACAATGCTTCCGGGATAGCCGTCGCTGGTGAGAGGAATGGAGTTCCCGCCGCTGGTGCTGGAACTGCTGTTCCCGGGTTCCTTCGCGGCATGATGGCGGCGTGGCCGGCGTCGGCGTGTTGCAGCATGACAACGCCCCCGGAAAACAGGCCTGCGCCCCGCCAGCTTCCAGCACGATGCGGCGGGCTGGCGGGCATGCCGGCAGGCGGGTGGGCGGTGGGTTGGCGGGCGTGCCGACCGCCTTGCTTGCGTTAGCTGATGCTGTAGCAGCCGAGCCCTCTGCAGTGCCAATCGACTCCTGACTGGCTTCATGGTATTATACAGCCGTGGACGAAGCTATAGAGATGACATGTTAATAGAAAAAACGCAGCGGCTGCGGCATGACGCTGCAAAGACATACATGCAGCCGCTCCAGCCTGAATCTGAAAAACATGATGTTAGCAGGCATGTAGCAGCCGCAGCACGAAGCTATGAAGAAAACACACTGTTAGCGGAACATGTTGCAGCTTAGCCTGCAGCTGCCATGATAACATGATGCTGTAGTAGCGGGCCTGCCGCAGCTCCGGCATGGATCTGTAGTGACATAATAATGTTAGCAACAGACCTGTAGCACTTTAGCCTGAAGCTGCCATGATAACATGATGCTGTAGTAGCGGGCTTGCCACAGCTCCGGCATGGATCTGTAGTGACATAATAATGTTAGCAACAGACCTGTAGCACTTTAGCCTGAAGCTGCCATGATAACATGATGCTGCCACAGCTCCGGCATGGATCTGTAGTGATAAAGTAATGTTAGCAACAGACATGTAGCACTTTAGCCTGAAGCTGAAAAGAAAGCATGGCGTTAGCAGCCTTTATCCTGGAGCTGCAATGGTGAACATGATAGCAACAGTCCTGTGGCCGCTTTACCGTGATTGTAAAGATAAACACTCGTCATTTTCACTAGCAGTAGCCTTAGCTGTAATTATTAGCTTGAGTGCCGCAGCTACGGAAACACCACAAGGACATGCAGTGCGATACGCGGTGATCCCAAACTATAACCTTAGATTGAAACAAATACGGCAGCTCGATAGTGGACAATATCCAATGACTTCACCTTTAACACTGTTACACTTGAAGCCGCCCTGATGTTAGCAACAGACGCGTGGCAGTTCCGACCTGAGCTGCAAACATAAACAGATGTTAGCGTTTTTACCAAGAGTAGCATCGGCAGTAATTATCGGCTGCTATGCCCGCAGGCAGCCGCAGCTTGGGTAAAGCTAGCATAACTGAAACCGGGCAAAATCCTCATGAACAAAACATTGGTTATAGAGCCTGTCAAACCCTAAAACTGAGAGGAAAGCCTGACGCGCTGCAGCTTGTTACATGCTGCTTAGCGAATGATTAGCAGGATGGGAGGTAGGGGTGGGCTACAAGCCTTTAGAGTAGAGGATCTATGACACAACGGGGACGCTTTTAGCTGTAGCTACCCGCAACTCCCTTGAAAACAACTGCCACTCATAAGCGGATGCTATGACGGCCAGACTACAATGCGTGACTGAATGGGCTACATAAAACCACACGCACACACCCCACACAACCCGAGGAGAGGCAGAAGTAATGCATTACGCCCACAATAGACTGAATAGAATAAACAAGCTACAACGAAGCCTGAATGAATGAACTTCCACTGGCCCGACGTGACCACGATTCTTACTACTACCACAACCTAGCTTTTATAGTAGGCATGAGTGAAGCATAGCCATTGATCATACATGCGCATCCTTACCTTATTAAACTGCGCGTGCACATAAAATAATATAATAACCAAAAGACTCTTAAAGGACCAAGTGACACGTGCCAGGGAGGTTAAATGCTAGAGCTACGTTACCTGTTGTGCTCAGTATGCGCAGAACATGCGCAACCCTTCGCTTCGTGACGTTACCCTCTGCTAGCCTGTATGCTAGGTAGATGCTGACTACGGACACACGCAACTCCCATGGAGTAGACAGATTGAGAGTCATTAAAGTTCGCTAGCCAACAGCCTAGAGAAAAGCCATTACTTGTGCTTTGGATATGAATAGCACGCCGTTTTACCAGCTAATAACTATTAGTAAAGAAGTTATAGCTAGCCGGCCACCAACAGCAAAAGCTAGCCCCTGGCTGACTGTCTGAATGGAGAAAACGCTTACTCAACAACTAGCAGATAAGGCCACACGGCCACTGTTACCGGCACAGTACCTGAGTTTACCTTAGCGAACGGTAGCAGAGCAATGGCCCACAAAGGCACAATAAATTAGCTTAGCAACAACAACTGCCGCATTGGATCAGCAGCACTGCACTGCGGATATCAGCTGGGAATCAGCAACATCCGCTGAGACCACAAACTTGTTGAAACAGTACTAGAACCCTTCTACAGTCTATGACTAGAATACAGCAGTGTCCACCCGAATCCACGATCCCAGAGTTTTTCCATACAACCTTGCCTTGATCCCAGCATAGACAGCAGCGAAAAACACGATCCAAGCAGAAGTCAGCAGCACAACAAACAGTAACCCCTTCGAGACAGCCATGCGTAGCAGCAGCAGCAGTGCTATGCAACAAGACTGAGTCCCACCATCTGACTTCCCTAAGAACTATGGTAAGGGGGGGGGGCAGGACCTAGTGACCCACCCCCCTCCGCGCGCGCGCTCCCTTGGGACCGCCCCCTGAACTCGCTTTGATCCTTACGAATCGTCGCACTATTAATGTCTCCCCTTCTGCGCTGACACTGTACTTTTTCATTGCTTTGCATCTGAGTGTATGTACAATTGTACATTGTGTCAGCTTATTTCCAAAAGTTCACAGCCACAAGGCTAGTTATGGATTCTACGGTGATGCTCAGCAATGCGTGTTTCGAGGTCTTACCAATATAGGGCAGACCGCACTGACATTTGTAGATCACATTGGCTGACATGAAATAATAATGATTTAATACTTTTTCCCTGTATGAGGGTTTTGTGCCTGAAATGTCATTGTTGGCAATGGCCACAGGGGTAGTGGCCAGATGGAATAGCTCTCAGAAGGTATGAGGGTGCGTGCTGGGGGAGGCAAGTCTGCCCTTACCAGCATATCGCACAGATTAGGGGGCCTCTTGTGTATCACCTGGGGGGGCTGAGGCAAATACTTTTGAAGAACAGGGTCTGTATCAATAATATACTGATTTTTAAATGGCTTTTTTATGTCATTGCAGGTGAATCTGTTTTGGTCTCCTGGTGGCAAAGCACACAGATTTAGCCTAAGAGTCCTTTTGTGTATGCACTATGCAATGTCTGTAATTCTTGGGCAAATAGGATTATGTGTATTTTTGTTTTGTTATGTACATTATGACATGTCATGGATTGGGTCATGTTTTGTGCAGCTGTCAATGTCACTTGGCACTGATTTGAGACTGATGATCAGGATGTCACACTGTTAATATTTAAAATTACTGTGTGTACACTTTGTGAAGGTCTGAGGAAGAGCCTCTTGGCTCGAAACGTTGACAAATGAAATTGCATATGGGAGCAGCATTTATACTGGTGTGCAGATTTTTATTCTTTATCTGTCACATAAGTCCTGAGGCAACATACAAGGCACCAACTTGCTCATTGGGAGCAGTTAAGGGTTTACCTTAAATGTATTCTAAAGGACTATATGTTTTTGCCTGTTTAGCTGACTAAAAGTTACAGTATATTACTACTGACAATCTACTTTCCAATAAGCCATTGGTTTCCAATTTCCGTTAAAGTCAACTTGCAGATAATCTGGTCATTTAAACCAGTAAGACGCCTAAGGGTGATGTCTTGGCCTTCTGTTACCCATATATGGAGAACCCTGCAGTATATGGAGATCCATGTACTGTATATAGAGATATGCTGTGAGACTCCAAACATGCTTCTTTATGTGAAAGTCGTATGATGACGTCAATGACATCTGACTTCATACATGCAATCCCTTTTATGCCCATATATGGAGATCCCTGTCTGTAGTAGGGGTGCAGGAAAAAAGCGATTCGAATTGTTTCTAATTGTTTCGAATCGTGTTTCTAACATGGAAAGATTCAGAATCGATTCTCATTTTCCAAAAATCGATTTTTGTATTAGATATTATGATTTTTATTTTATGATTTTTTTATTATGATTTTTTTATTACGATAATTTATTAGATATTATGTTGTGTTTGTACAAGTTAAAAGAATGTGTGCAAGCATGAATAAATCAGACATGTTGTCTTGGATTTACGGTTACCTTTGTTTGTTTACATTATTGCAATAATAATTTAGCAATTATAAAAGCTATAAATGTACTCTGCTTTCATGCCAGCAGACTTGAGTAGATCCTGATAATGAATTGAATAGAGAATCGTTTTTAATCGAGAATCGTTTTTAAAACGGAAAATAATCGTTTCTGAATTCGAATTGTTTGGATTTGAAAGAATCGAACAAAATCGTTAATCGTGACCCCAAGAATTGATTCTGAATCGAATCGTGGGATACACAAAGATTTGCAGCCCTAGTCTGTAGAACCAGCCACACAGATATGGGCTGTCTTGGCCATCTGTCTTTGCCATATATGGATTCTGTTAGTGTGGCTGATGTGGCCTCCACATATGGGCATTCCCATATGAAGCAGGACTTCATATGGGAATAGATATGGGCTTAATATTGATGACATTGGGGGTCTCCATATATGGGCATAAAAGGGATTCTGTTAGTGTGGTTCCCCTGACATCAAAGTGATGTCAGAGCAGCAAACCCATAGACCGTAAAAAACCTGACATGGACAGACGGAGACAAGATGTGCCGTTTCTCATACTAAACTGCGACCTTTGGTTGCAATAAATTAATGTAACTTGTTCATGATGTTTAGTAGTCAATGAACTAAACACGCAAATATCAATTTATGTTGATAGAATCTAATGATGTGGTAGCTATATACTGTAAACAGTAAACAGAACTGAAGCTTGACTGATAACATTTATCAATTGCAAAGCCACTCACAATCACAATATTGGTCTGAGAAATCACAATTAGACATTGTAGCCCAAATAGTTGAGCCCTAGTGGGTGGGGAGGTTGAAGAGCAGAAGACAGATTGAAAAATGATGACAGAGAGAGAGAGAGAGAGAGAGAGAGAGATGAAAAAACAAGCAGAAAAGGGGAGAGGCAGAGCCTCCCACCTCGTCAGTAAGTTTGGACCCCTCCCCTCGGGGAACGGCGTGTAATGATGTGAGATGGTGATATGGGGACCTCCTAAACAGAGACCGTGACATGACTCGTCTGCCAGGACCCATGAGGCCACACACAGCAGAGCCCCAAGGCAAAGACAAACCTTAACGCTGCTCAGTCTCACCTGTACACACATGGCAGGTGAGAGAAAGACAATGGAGTAATGCCTGATTCATGCTTGACTGTGTGCCATATCGTGCACCGAAAACAGTCTTTGACGCTCACAAAGCATCGTGAGCTTGTAGATCTGCTATTATCGGTGTGTGACACTGGCGCGCAACTAAGTACAAATTGGGCTTAAGTGTGTACTGTATGTGTGCATCTGTGCACACCTGTGTGTGTTACCAAAGCAACAGTAATTAGAGGCTCTGTACTGTACTGTATGTGCCTTTGTTTTTTGTTATTGGAAGAATGTTGATTATAGGCCATGTTTACTGTAGCTGTATCTGTACTGTACTTGATTATCACCTGAAGCAAGTGCATGCATGTATGGCAGGCATCCATGTTCTCAATTCATTTGTGTATGTGTATGGATTTCTCGTCAACCTCAAATGGTGTCAGGGCCCGGGGTTGTGTGTAATCTCATCTCACATTGCTTAATCATATCAACATATTTGAATTGAATTGAATTTTGGGTTCAAATTATACATTTATATGTCATGATACATTGAATCACTAAAGAATCATAATTGAACCTAATCATTGTGTGTGCAAGATGAGGTAGGTTAGTAGGTCTGTCCCCTCCCCTCATAGTCGATTAATTGATTCATTGGTCGAAGTCGACCAAGAATTTGATAATTTATTTTAGATTAGCTGTTTATTCTTTTTTGTATAGCCATTGTGAAATCAATCAACATTAGAATGTCCAGTTCTCAACCTCACCAACTTGAAATAACGAGTCTCTGCACGATTGTACTGTATGTACATCATTTCATGTTGATGTTGATTAAATCAACTAATTGATTAGTTAACAAATTGCTATTGACTATTAGTAGACTAAGAATTTCTTTAGCCGAGGACAGCCCTAGAGGTTAGGCAGTCATTAAGTCTGAGAGGAAGTGAAGTGTGGAAGTGAAAGCAGGAACCCTCTCTCCTCTCAGACTGTGCACATGCACGCACAGCGCACACAGAAGATCCAAACAGATGAATCATGTGTTTCAACGTGACTCTTGTATCTGAATGAGAGAGCCACTAGCTAGAGATCATTCACATCTTCCAGGCAGCGAACGGAGTCACATCGCTTTAGTGTCACACTGGTGGTATAAACAAAATCCCCAGACATTCCTTTAACTATATGCTGGAGCCCAGCCACATGTTTTCTTGCAGGTATCCACGTGGCGATGATGAGAGCCAGTATATTTAGAGATGGCTTTTTATGGAAGGCCTGCAGTGAATAAGCCTAAAATCATGGAATCGGTCTTGTACAGAGGTCTCCAGATAATTCACTTCCAACGCAAGCAATGCGAAGGAGTTGGTCACCACTACCAGATCCACCCATAACTCACGGTTATGTCACTTCCTGAACAATTACCACGTGTCTGAATATGATTCAAAATCGATCAGAAATGCACCACTCGGAGCAGATGACTCGTTCATTAAGTGCTTTCAGAGGTTAGCGGGAGCCTGAGATGTCCTGAGGGCTCTTTGCTTCAGTCACACAACAGGAATGGATTCTAGAGCTACATTATATTGGAACATGGCCAATTGATTAATCCATGAATGGTGGTGTTGTTTTGAAACACACTTTTAAACAAAGCCTGTTTTAACAACCTATTGTAATGGAGGAGGAGTAGTGGATGATTAGTGTGTTACTTTATAATGACACAATCACATCTACAGCAAAACAGCAACAGTAAGAACCGTCCATAAGTCCATATACAATTACTTTAGAGACGCAAAAGAAAGGAAAAATTACTGTGTGCAATAAACACAGTATGTGTGCGCACTTATTCATGCTAACATGTAAGTGTGGATGAAACAACTGTACACTAGATTTATTTATCGTTTGTTCTGTTCTATAATATTATACACAATGCACAGCAGTGTAACATGTGACCACTAGCCATGTCATCCATTATGACCTAACGGTTGTCTGGATGAAAGACTGAAATGGAAGAACTCTTCTCTTCTCTTCTCTTCTCTTCTCTTCTCTTCTCTTCTCTTCTCTTCTCTTCTCTTCTCTTCTCTTCTCTCTGTCTGTCATTATGTATGTCAAGGTACCCTCTTATTTCAGTATTTTTCTGGCATGCCTGGGACTGCCCTCGAAGGCTAATGATAGACTATCTTGAGCCATGGGCCGTGTGGAGATTGTTTGTATTAGTCAGCTGTAGAATGTCTGACAGCAGTGAGGAGTGAGGACGCTGGTTAATGTTGCTACCTTCACTGAATCTAACAGAGTTACTGGGAAGAAAGGCATTCTTTTTGTTTTACACAGCTATGCTGAAAGCTGTGATCATCATAACATGGTCTAGTGGGGAATATATGAAAGTATGATGCATATGCAAATCTTCTCCCCAGTCTCCACAGGGCACAAGTAATTCCAATTTGATACTCAGGGCAGGTTTGCATCTGTTATTTGTTTACAGTTGTCTCTCTCTTGACATAATCTCCCCAGAGCACCACACAGCTAATTTCGTATTCCCAATTAATTCTCTGTATCACAAGCAAAACATACCTTCTTTAACCACTTAAATCCTATATTGACTGGAGTCTCTCAGAGGGCTATACTAAGCCTCCTATTTTCTTTCTTTTATACCAATAAACAGACGTTTTATAGGCGTGTAGATCTACTTAAACGTTCACCCCAGAATAGGTACGCTATAGGGTTCAAGACAAGTAGTTAAAAGTTATTTTCATGCAAGTAAAAACAGTTGTACAAAGAAATATAAATCAGCCTTTAGCCAACAAGTCTCAGCCTTTGACTTTCCCTACTGGCCTCTCCATCCCCAGACCACAGGAAATGGCTGGAGAGTGGCCGGGCCGGGTTTCTCTGGGTCTTAAGAATAGCAGCATTGTGTTGTGCAACTTGTGCTGGAGTCATTGTTGTGGAAAAGTAGGACTAGAAAATGCTAAGGCCAAAACAAAAAAGCCAATGTACCTAATGGTCTATGTCTGACGTATATCACACAAATAGACATTATGTGACGTACAAACAGCTTTATTTACTTTTTTTGCTGGGATGGTTGCAATAAATAGGCTTATGTATTTGGCCTCTAATGACTGCTGAGATAAAGTTGCTACTTTCTCACCTCTCTTGGGGTGGAGATACACATCCACATTTCCTGAACTAAAGTCCGCAAGTACTACATTTCTCCTTTATATGCTTATTTTAGTATCAGTAGTTCATTTACTATCAAAACCTCCACCGGCTGTCCGTCCGTCAGTCAGTCAGTCAGTCAGTCAGTCAGTCAGTCAGTCAGTCAGTCAGTCAGTCACACGTCACACTTTTTCCATGCTCATATCTCCGCAACCGTTGCCCCGATCCATGCCAAATTTTGCACACACACCCATCAATTCTCACATGGCCCTCTTCTAGCGTCACCATGAGGCCCATTCTTGCAAAACACATTTTTGGACACTGCTCCTACAATTTTTTCCCTAAAATCACGCAAATCGGTACACAGTATCATCAACATGGATCTGTCCCATTTAGCGCCACCTTCAGGCATATTTTTTAAACACATTTTTTGGACACTACTCCTACAGATAGTCTAGTAGCCAAAATGTGAACCCGGACATTTTGAGTACCCTAAAGTTTTATGTTAGAAATGTTGAGTATGGGTCCCCAGCATGTAGAAACTGCCGGATGCTAACTTGTATATGTTGAGCAATTTGCATAATTTGCATAATAAGCTTTAATTAGCATAATCACCTATATGGATAATATGTCAAAAACTGATAAGACGATTTGAACAATATTGGAGTGGTTTTGGGGGTTATTGAAGATGCTGAATCCATTTCTGACATTTTCTTAATTCGAAATGGCCGCTTTAAACCGTAAATGGTCATATACCAACTTAAATTGGGATGATTTTGATACTTTTTTGTTGATTTTGATTATGAATTAAATTATAAATGTGGTTATTTATATGCTTATACATTATCTGCATTTCAAAAGCCAAATATAGACAATCCACACAAAATGATTAGAACAATGACTGCCACAATAGCCTAGCAAAAATAGTCACTTCATCATTTGGAAAATCAACAAAAAATGATCAAAATCATCCAATTTAAGTTGTTATATGGCCATTTCCGGTTTTTAAACAGCCATTTTGAATTTAGAAAATGTCAGGAATGGATTCAGCGTTCTCAATAACCCCCAAAACCACTCCAATATTGTTCAAATCAGCCAATCAGTTTTTGACATATTATCCATTATTATAGGTGATTATGCTAATTAAAGCTAATTATGCTAATTATGAAAATTGCTCAACATATACAAGTTAGCATCCGGCAGTTTCTAATTGCTGGGGACCCATACTCAACATTTCTAACATAAAACTTTAGGGTACTCAAAATGTCCGGGTTCACAATGGGGCTCTATGGGCTGGCTACTAGACTAAGATTTGGCCCTAGAATCATGCAAATCGCTACACAGTATGTCTACACTCATGTCATCAACATGGATCTGTCCCATATAGCGCCAACCATCAGGCAGATCTTTTCAAACACATTTTTGGACACTGCTCCTACTTAACTCAGTCGGTGCCATATTTAAAGTGGGACCTCTTATATTGCCGTTTTGCCAACAAAGGGTTAAAAAAATAGTGTGCACGGGTGCACAATAGGGTGCACACATTCGTGCACAGATCATGCACTATGCATGTGCATGCTTTTCACAGCTTTCAAACAAAAAAATCCGCTTGGAAATCCGTTCAGGCATTCAGGAGAAGGCAGCCCTTACGTTTTCTTCAAATGTAAACAAACATGCCTGCCATGTTTGTTTACATTTGCGCCACCTTCAGGCCGATTTTTTTTAACACATTTTTGGCCACTACTCCTACAGATTTTGCCCTAAAATCACGCAAATCGCTACACAGTAAGTCTACGCTCATGTCATCAACATGGATCTGTCCCAAATAGCACCACCATCAGGCCGATTTTACACATATCCTACACATTTTGGCCTAAATCACACTGCGACCTGGCGGTCGCTTATCTCCCGATTAGGGAGTCTTACTGGTATATGTGTGCCAGTTCGCCTTTGTTAGATAGATAGATACCTTTATTATCCCAAGGGGGAAATTCAGCGTGATAGCTGATATATTTGAAATGTGTACTGTGGTTGTGTGTACACAGTAAAATCCTCAATAAAATACATTTATAACTGAGGATTTGACTGTGTATAATCTAGTAATAGACAATGTGCAATGCAGGCCATAAGACGCCCGTCTTCCCCAGTCTACTCCAGAATCAGCTGATGTCTTCCTTGGGGCTATGGAAAGTAAGCCCGGAGGTTCTCTCATATTTCAGCAGCACTTCCTCCTCCTTTACAGTGTGTTCTTCAATTATGTAAGCCATGTGCGTCTAGCTTTCTGCTCTGCTCATTATCAAAGCCTTTTCACGTTTCACTTCATCAAACATCTCAGCTGATTCCATGCGCCTTTATATGTGGTGAAAAATCGACTTTGTTCCAAAAAAAGAAGAGGAGAAAAAAGAAAAGCGCCACATTATCGCCGTGTAGATGTGCTCCTGACACAAACAACACTTTGAAACAAAAGTGTGTAAGGACCTTAACAATGGAGTGCATTTGTAGGTTAACTGAATGGGCATGGGAACTCCTTACTTAATTAGTCTAAGAACATGGTTAGGAATGACTGGATCTGTGTTGTGTGTGTATGTGCATGGGCAGCATGTGTATGTGTGTACGTACATTGAAAGAATGAGCAGACTTGTCAGAAATAGATAGAGGATGCGTCCATTGGTGAGTGACATCACGTTGCTGCTGTGTGAATCTGTTTGCAAGCCTGTATGCATGTTTTCCTGGAGGAGTTTTCTGCAACAGTGGCATTATTTTGGGGGGTCCCCAGATGATGTGCAACATGTTTTCTCACTCAACAGTAAACAAACCAACGTATACTGTATGTGTGTACAGAGGGTATTTGCACATTTCTAAAGTGACAATGTAAGGACTTTTTAATACCTCTAAAATGATAAATTAAACATTGGCTAAATTGTCAAATATTAGAGGCAGAAATTGTGAAAATAGCAGATCTACATGCTCACAACACCTCGAGGCGTGTGATCTGCTAGATCTGCTATTTTCACAATAGAACCGTGTTATACAAAATGTAATGCCTCAACTCTTAGTGCTCGTAGGGTGAGGGGGTCCCCAGTTCAAATATGATTATTTTGGGGGTCACGGCCTAAAAAGGTTGAGAACCACTGTGTTAGCATGCATGCATGACGTGTGTGCATTGACTTGCTGCTTGCCAGAGACCAGGGCAGGGCTTCCTGTTACTGTGATTGCTGGCCAGACAGACAGAGCAGAGTGAAGTGAGCAGAACTCTTGGCCAGCATTGCTCGCTTTGTCTCTGTGCCTCCCTGGCTCTGCCACCTGGACTCTCACCCCCCCCCCCCCCCCCCCCTTAGCCTGGCACTCTCCTTCAGCCATATCTCTCTCCATGTTCTCACTTCCTTCCTCCCTGGGCTCTCTCTGTCTATCTCGAACTATCTGTCTGTCTGTCTGTCTGTCTGTCTGTCTGTCTGTCTGTCTGTCTGTCTGTCTGTCTGTCTCTCTGTTGATATCTTTGTCTGTCTGTTGCTCAGAACGTCTCATGTCTTCTCTCTCTCCCCACGCCCCCCACCCCCCTCTAGAGGCCGCCCGGAGCTCTGTCCTCCTCTTCCCCTACATGTATCTGTCAGTCCTTGTGCCTTTATACCCATATATGGAGATCCCTGATGTCATCAGTATATGCCCATAAATGGATAGGCTACCTTTTGTGCCCATATATGGAGTTGACTTATTTGTTTGCGCCTATTGCCATGAGACAAATTGAGGTTAGACTACACACTCTATATTTGGGCGTAGCTGCATTGGGAACTCCTTTTATGGTTATGGCTGATTCATGGTGACATGAGCATGGTGTCAGAGGTCCACCCGCAGGCTAGCCCTCACTTAAGCCCATTTTAATTAAGCAATATTAGACGAGAGGGTGTGTGAGTCCATCTGTCATGGATGGCGACCACCGCGTTAACAATTGAAACATTTCCTAATTGACATCCTGTCGTTTCTTTTTAGCGTTGTCATTCACTCTAGTCTAGATTGAGTCATTTTGTCGGCTCCACCAGAGGAGGACCAGGCTTCCTCGCCAGAGATGGAGGAGATGGACTCCTCAGAACCCAACTGGTCTTGGTTCTATCTGGCTGTGTGTGGAGTGTGGCACATGTTTGAGATTGACCCCAGTGCCACGTGCTCCGTGACCAGCTCTCAGATTGAACAGGTTTACAGCAGGAACCAACACGGTGTCATGGAGTTCTACACAGCCAAGTACACCTACAAGCTGAACTTCTCAGTCATGAAGCAGATCAACGTCATTTGTATTTCATAAGTACTGTGCATTGAATGTAGTTTTACTCCATACATGTGATGTATATTATAATTTCATTTAAATGTTGTTCTAGTACTATTTTCTGATTAATTTGTATGAAGGGCTTCCAACGTAAAAAAGGCTGTAAAAGGTCTTATTGGGATGTTCCTTTTTGGACTGGATGTTTTAGCCGGCCTGTGCTGCACTGATGTGTTGTATGTACTTGTCATTGTTATTCATGTTTTTGTCCAAATAAATAATTCAAGCGTAACAACAGGGGAGCAGCGGCCGATCAAACGCTCGCTCCATTCTGCAACAGACTTCAGGTTCATCTGACATCGATGAGCGAATGCTGTTTCACTGCACCGGCCACAGCAACGTACAGGCTATATGCACATATAACTTTGACTGGCGCCTGACAGGGAGTCATGGCGATGTCTATGGCAAAGGGAGCTATTTAGCAAGAGAGGCCAAATACTCGAGCAGTTTCTGTCTCACGACTAGGAAGCACAAGACCACCTTGCAGAGACACAGGCTTGCGCCGCCAATATTCGCCACCGAGCCCCCTTACAAGACGATGTTCCTGGCCAGAGTGCTCGTTGGGGAGTACACCGCGGGCCGTCCTCAGTACTGCAGACCGCCGTCTAAGGATGGCAGCTTCACCCACTTTTACGACAGCTGTGTGGACGACATCAGAAACCCAAAGATTGATGTGATCTTCGACAGCAACCAAATTTACCCAGAGTACCTGATTGAATTCTGACCGAAGGTCGCAGTATACCATGAGAAATGTTGCAGCTTGTCTGTCTGTCCGTCCGTCCGTCCGTCCGTCAGTCAGTCAGTCAGTACACATTTTTACAGTCTATGGTTCTATGGGTTTGTGTATGGTTCTATGGGTTTGTCGCTCTGACATCATGCTCTGATGTCATCGATATACAGTATATCACTAGCCAGATGGCAAAGGCATGGCCCATATCTGTGTGGCTGGTTCAGATAGGGATCTCCATGTATGGGCATAAAATATATTTTATGTATATGGATACATATTATTATTATTAATAAAGTATAAAATAAAATAAAAAGTCCATATATGGGCATTCCCAGAAACAAAATCCCAGGCCCTAACTGGCCCAAGAGCCTGCTTTACTCTGATTTACATAATATTAAGTCCATATATGTATATGTATATATATTAATAAAGGATAAAATTAATAAAATGTCCATACACAGTATGGGCATTCCCAGATAATGCCCTGTTAGGGTACCCCCTTATGCCCATATATGGTGATCCCCAGGCATCAACCCCAGGCCCTAACTTGCCAAGGCCCCCCCCCCAGTTCAATTATGATTCTTTTGGGGGGGTCACGGCCTGAACATTTAGGGAACCCTTGGCCTTGGTAGGTATTAGGCCTCTGGGCATCAGGCAGGGCTACTCCTTCGCTAGACTGCTACACACAGTAATACGGCACTGCATCCAAATCCACCGCATCAAGCATGAGCTATATGAGGTTGTAGGGATCTTTTAGTGTTCCCAACCTCTGGGTGGCCCAACTGAAAAGTGGTGCCAACTGTTCTGAGCTTTCTGTTGCCTAAAAATAACGGCTTTTAAAAAAAACACAGCTTTTTCTTGCTTACTCATCGGAACTGTGTCCTTGTTAATTGTTGTTGCACAGCTCAGGCTGTGTGTGTACGTTATATAGTGTAATATACTGTATGTATTACGTATGCATGGGAAGCATTGTTTATGATTTTATCAGTGAAACCTACCTCTACACTCGAAACCTTTTGTATGGTGTATATTAAATCCAAATATTTAGTTTTCCTTTCTGTGAAAGTTTTGTTTTATTATAGCACCATGTGAAATCAGACATTTCACGTTCACTCATATGCTATGCTCAGTGGGCAATACTTTATTGGATGTGCAAAAGAAACACTAATGGGAAAAATGAATAACAGTGAATAAATAATCCTAAAAAAAAGGGTGAAGCCTACAGAACTTGCCTATCGGCTCGTTCCTGCAGCTCGTTCCCTGCCGATAATCATGATAAAGGCACAACCCTCAAGTTTAATATTGTGATTATACAACAGTTACCCTTAAAAAAACACGTCAACTTCATTTCATTGTAATTAAGATATTCGATGGATTATTTTATTTTATTTTTAATTTCCTACTATGTCCCTGAACTTCACATGAAAACTACAAGGCATTGCCTACAGAAACAATAATAGCGAGCCCGCAGCTATTTTGTGACTTGCACAGCTGATTTCTTTGTTTGATGAGACCTGTTCCATAGTGCTCATTATCATCACAGGTAGATGGCTATTTCAACCAATTGCTTCGTTGGAACTACCTGTTGTATAGTAGGATACTTACTTAGCAACTGGCACTATCGTTATCATGCTGCGCACTTCCACTTCTCTTCTTGTTTTTCAGACTGTCAGCAATACTCAAGGGATGGTTTTTGGACGATGTTGTGTGCCACAACTCTTAAAGCACTAATTGATTTGAAAAGTCTAAAGGAAAATAGTACCTGCAGAAGATTGATTTATGAGCAAAATAATAATGTCCATGATTTATAAACTGTACAATTATGTTTAGCCAACTCAATGATTACATTTTAATAACTTAGGACAGAATGTACACAAATGCTATACCTAAAAATAGCCAGAGCTGTGAATAGACAATGGTATCGACACTGGAATGGTCCTTTAAGTGTATCCAAGCCCGGTGATTCACTCTGGGATTCAGAGAATGAAAAATTCAAAGGTTGTAATAGAATCTGTTTTTCATCCCGGGTCCTCTGCTCTGCACATGTTGCATGTCTGTGTGTTTCCCTCCTTTTACTGGAAAGACGGCGGTTTTGTCATTTCAAAAAGAGCCTCAATGCCGCGTAGGCTAATTGAGTCGTAAGTAATAGGATTGGATCATCAGCTTGATGCTGGTAATAACACCAGGGCTATATAAAGGGCAAAGGAGGATGTGGGCTATTCGAAGAAGATAATAATTTAACTTAATCAGCGGCTGGGCTGAGGTTTTAAAGCCCATGCTGCTCAGCAGTGTAAACTGCTCAGTCACATTTTAATATAATGAGGAAGACAATTAAAAACACATCCTCTTTTTGAAATAGCAAATAGCCTAATGGCTGGACGGGTTCTCAGGCGCATTTTGTCACGTGTGCAGCACGCACACACAACATTCTCTCTTTCTTCCGCATCTCCACATCTTTCCGTCTGTTCCTTCTATTCAGCTTCTGTGAGCGGGGAAGAAAAATAAGTAGATCGCCATTTAAGAGAGCGATATTGTGCATTCACGTCCACAACATAAGATGCCGGAGAGTGTGTGTGTGTGTGTGTGTGTGTGTGTGTGTGTGTGTGTGTGTGTGTGTGTCTGTGTCTGTGTCTGTGTCTGTGTGTGTGTGTGTGTGTGTGTGTGTGTGGTACAGTATATGGCCTTGAATAACAGTTGTTCCCAACAGGGGATAACAGGGAGCATTGAGTGGTGTGTGAGAGCTGATACCGACCTCTGAGATATAAATAGGACCACCCTGCAACAGGGCTTCCACCACCAGCACTGATAATACTCTTTTTCTATCCACTATTCTCTCTCTCTCTGTGTGTGTGTGTGTGTGTGTGTGTGTGTGCGTGTGTGCGTGCGTGTGTGCGTGCGTGCGTGCGTGCGTGCGTGCCTAGAGTTTGCATCAATATGAGTGCACTGATGTTCGATTCTTCAGCTGCACTTTGTGCGTAGCTGTGTGCCATAGCCTGTGCTTCCGGCCGGTAGCTGTGTTCTGGCTCTGCTCCTAGCAGGCCTTCACAGAGCTTTGGTTGTGTATTTCAGGGGCTTTTAGAGAGCAGCACATCCCTATTCTGGGCCAAGCCTTTGCCAAATCTACAATCTCTCAACGCATCACAAGCATGACACGTTGGGTTCTTGTAGAGATGCTGTTTTTGGCAAATATGTTTAGTGTAGCCCTTGAGAATCCGGTCAACTACTAGGTATAGGGCCCATGGGAACACGGTCAACTAAGTATAGGTTTAAGTGTGTAAGATTGGCCTACTTTTACTAAATAGCCTTGGTATGCAACCGCCAAGGAACAATAGAAGTTAATGAGACAGGATGTTATGACTTGACGGACAGATTTGAATCCCCTACAGTTTATAGAGTATAAATTATAAATACCCACGTCTATGGAGCCAGCAAGACCCAGATTGCTTGACTCAAGGTTGCATTATGCAGATTGTCACTTCTGTCAAATGACCCAAAGGCAGCGTATACCACAATCCAGCACTTCCTCTTAACCACTTAAGCCCTATTTTTATAGTTTCTGTGTTAGAGAACAAGCTTGCGATGCGATGAATTTTGAAATGACATTAGAGAATGTTAGAGAGTTTATTTTTGAAAATTGTGAAACAAACATTTTGGGACACCAGTGACCAGATCATCTCCTGTTTGTCTGTGCTTCCTCATTGTTTTGAATTGAAAGCTGTCTGTGCTATTCCGGGACGACAGTGGTTATGGTGCACGCTGCACGCCACATGGGCGAAATGCATATCCGGTTCGATTCCCGGCTGGCCGGGCCATTTGCTGAATGTCAAATCTATTCCCTGTTCTCTTTGTCTGTGTTTCTTTCTCTCCACTGTCACCGTAAAATACATTTATAATAATTAAAATAAAACCTTTCCAGTAAGAATAAATCAGGTCCCAGGTACAATTAACTTTACGTACTGTTGCGACTGGTGACAGAAGATAAGATCATATTGGTTCCCGTTGAGAAACAGAAATAACAGAAGTAAACACACATAAACTGAACTTCATTTTTATTTGACGACATGAGCCCTACACAACATTTTTCAATATAAAAATAGCTGATCTACAAGCTCACAGCGCAACGCATTGTAAGCTTGGGTACTACTACTGTACATCTGCTATTATAAAGTAGTGAGTCACTGATAACAGTGACTCACATGGAAGAATGGAGGCCTTGAGGACAGTAAGGCAGGGGAATGGGGTTGTGAGGGAGTAAGGTGTGGAAGAGAGAGGAGAGAATGTGGGCCCTTCATCACCACGGTCTTCTTCACACATTATTTGACACAGTGTGTGAATTCAAGTCCAGCTCTACATTTCCTCTTTCACACATTGTCCAAGAAGGCACAGACGCTCTCAACATAAAAGAGAGGAATGCCACAGCTGCAGGGAACAGAATTAACACCCGTTAACTGCCAATGGCATGTAGATTTCCTCTTGTGCTTGTAAATTGTTACTAACCAGCCCCTCTGGCGTGTATAATGTGTTTTTTTGTTTGTTTTTTAGTTTTTAAAGAAATAACGTCAAGGCTTTCACAAATATTCCTTTGCTTTTTCCTTGCAATTTATATAAATATATTCATATACTGTGTATGATTCATACAGGAGAAGTTTTATAAAAGCTAGGTCAGCCAAGCTACTGTAGAAGACAGAGGAGATGAGACAAGATGAGGAGAAAGAAGACAAAAAAACAACAACATGGGAACAGACACAGCCGGGCCCCTAGAGGAATACCGAGAGGAAGTGTGTGTGAAGGCGTGCGCGTGCGCGCGTGTGTGTCTGTCTGTGTGTGTGTGTGTGTGTGTGTGTGTGTGTGTGTGTGTGTGTGTGTGTGTGTGTGTGTGTGTGTGTGTAGACAGTCAGTCAGTGCTGAGTCATGGCTGTTCTGGCCAGGCTGATAGAAACAGGCCTCTAGGGGCCATCTGCAGGGGCAGGGGGACACGCTGTGAGCATGCTCTTGAAACATACTGTACAGGAAGGGTCTCTTTAGTTGTTGTGGCACCACCGCATATCCAGGAACTACAAGTGACGCAATCATTTTGCCATGCCAAGTTTCTCGCTCCCGCATTGATGTGCACGACGACATGCACTCCCCCCCCACCCTCTGCTTATGTCTTGTGATAAAAAAGAAGAGCAGTGGAGAAAAAAAAAGTCTGCTTGTCACTTGACACAGGAGAAGGAATGGCTAAACATCTAGTTGTTTTTCCCCCCTCAGTCAGAATGCAGTCATATTTAGGTTAAACACAGAGATGACAGCAAACAGATAACATGTTGCTCCACGTTTGGCCCAACCACTACTCTATCACTCTCTCTCTCCCTGTCTCGCTGTCTCCCTGTATCTCTCTCCCTCTCTCCCCGTCTCTCTTTCTCTCTCTCTCTCTCTCTCTCTCTCTCTCTCTCTCTCTCTCTCTCTCTCTCTCTCTCTCTGTCTCTCTCTCTCTCTCTCTCTCTCTCTCTCTCTCTCTCCCAGTCTCTCTTTCTCTCTTGTGGTTTTCTGTGATCTGTTGGGCCCACAGTCAGTGAGTCCCACCTCACCCCACCCCATTCACACACGCACAGACAGACACACACGCATTTACGCACACACACACAAACACACACACACACACACATACATACTTCCGCTAGAATAGACCCCTTTCTGCTGCATTGAAGGAAGAATGGTATGTAGGCCCATGCTGGTGTTTCAGTAACGTTACTATGATCCCTAGCTAGCACTCGTGTATTTACTGTGATGGTGTTGAACTGTGTTGGGTTATGAAGGTGGATCTCCTATGGTGTAATGTATGTCAGTATGTATAACTGCATTTGTTGTAGCTTAGTGTACGACACATTCTTGGTGTTTGAAAATGGTCTTCAGGTACAGTAGCCGTGGTTCACTGCTTGGGTTGAAATGAAACTAGTAGATTCAGCATATGGTGGCTTTCGGCAGAAACCTCCAGTCCATATTTAACGTTTTTTTGTAAATTGATGCCTTTCATCATACTAAAATGTCACGCAAAAGTAGTGAAAATTAAATGGCTCATAACGCATTGTGATTGTTTCCTGAAAAGTAACAGTTTTGGACATGAGGTTTTCACCAGACAATGTGCAATACAAGCTTTTTTCACACATATCTAAATATTTACATTTAGATTTACACTATTTACACTAATAGTACATTTTTACAATATCTACTTTAATACAATATGCTCTAAGCTGAAACAAATAGATCTTTATGTAAAAGAAAATCAGGGGCACTTTTGAGGGGTGAAAATGTGTATGAGCCTAGCCTGCTAATCTAACACGGTACCACCCTGTAAAGCGGTATATAAGCCCACAACCTCAAGTTATTGCATCAGCTATCCTTAATATCCTTCGTTACACTAATCTACAGTAAGAGGGTTGAGTCCACTTGAAGCGATTCTGTGCGTGCGTGCGTGTGCGTGTGTAATGGCAAGTGATTTGAAAGGTTGAAGGATGGGGGTACGGAGCTGGTTGCTGGTTGAATGACCTCGGGAATGTGTCTGCAACAACACGTAACAGGACTGGGGCCGGGGTTCAGCCAGTGGTGTCAGAATGACGCTGGAAGTGAATTCAACGTGTACGATGCACCGCGTCAGACAGACACGTCCCGCCATTTCCTGGGCTTCTGGTCCACCTCATCATGATGAGCTAAGAGAGGCCATACAAAGGTCACCCCTGTCTCGCTCAGCCACCCTGCCAGCATGCGACCCTCCCCTTCCTAGCCACAGCATCCTTTCCTCATTTCTGCATAACTCTCTGAGTTCAGTTCTTTGTAACATTGAGGGCAGATAGTGTGACATGCATGGTTGCGGAGTCAACCAAAGTGCGTCCTGTTGCGTGCACAATGCACATCCTGACATGACTTTTTGAGTTAAAGTGAAGCTGGGACCAACTCGATGATGATGAAATTGAGCATTTCTGCTGAATTTCTACTGAACTGGTCTGGTCAGAATGGAAAGTGTGATCCACACACTTTGTATCCACTTGTTGCATTGATGTTCTTGCACCGTTTGGGCAGAGTGAGACCCTTGGTTGATGATGGTCTGAGACTGAGAAATGGAGGGGAAAAGAGATAGAGCGACAGGGAGGAGAGTCAGGGCGTGGAGGCAATAATCCATGTGATTGGCCTTATAATTAAAGGACTAGTCTTGTTCAGCCGGGTCACATGTAGGGATGGGACGATAAGCGATATTATCGCTTATCGTGAAAAGAACACTCACGATAATCATATTGTGGAGATTTAATGTTTTGTGATGCAGTGCAGTACCATTTAAACCCTCTATTGGTAAAACGTACTACTTATAGTATACATACTCGGTACTTTTATATAGTCTCTATCAAATGTTTTTGCCAAAAAATAGCCGATCTTCAGTTGCGACGTGTTGTACGCTTGTAGATCTGCTATTTCTTTGGCAAATGTTCCACCCCAGGATAATGGATTTTGATTATCGCGATGTGTGTGTGCATGCGTGCATGTGCGTGTTATTACTGTTTTCATTCATCTTCCCCATCTTCTGTTTCAACACAATTTCAATTGCATTGAGGTTTTACTGCCACCTCTCCTTTCTTCCATGCATCAAACTAGATGTTATTCTTCTCCACTTCATCAATAAGATAAGTCAAGTTAAGATAAACCTTTATTGATCACCACCAGTGAATATCTATGCACATCTATGGCCAACAAATCTATGAATGGACATGCAGACAATCAGCAGTGAATCTGAGACTGATTTATGTATAGTGACTGTCACCTGGGCTTCAACAGTGAGTACAGTATATGAATCGCTTTCTCAGTCTCCCTCTCTCTCTCTCTCTCTCTCTCTCTTTCTCTCTCTCACACACACACACACACACATACACGCACACGCACGCACGCGCGCGCGCCACACACACACACACACACACACACACACACACACACACACACACACACACACACACACACACTGTCACAATGCCAAAATTATTACAGAGAATTTGTTTCACTTTCCATTGTTGTCTTTGTTCCACTTTACTGAATTGAAGTTTAACCTTCAAAATGAGTACAAATCTGTTGTTGTTTATCAATGCAGAGTACAGACATCTCATTCTGCTGTTGATGGGCAGAGATATTTTGCGACTCCCTTTAATAAGATTTGGTAGGATTGAGATTGAGCGCTTTTAAAAATAAATAAATCTGGCCATCCTTTTATGAATGCTGTGAGCAGTTTAAAACTTAAGTTTAGAAGTACAGTGATTGGGGTCTATTTTCAGAGGATTTCACCATGTGTGAATTCTCAGTTCTCACTAAACAGTTCTTGCACAGTACCTGTACATGAAGCATCTTGATTTGACTCTAATCTCTCACTCTCTCTCTCTATTTATCCCTTTCTGCTCTTTGTCCATCTTCTACACCCCCACCCACCCTGTACCTCTATGTCTGTCATTTCTTCCTGATACCTTCTTGTCTCTACCCTCGGCAGTGATTCTCAGCCGGTCTGGTTACTGCAATGAATGGTAACACTATCCATCCAACCACCACCGCCAACACAGCAGGAGGAGGAGGAGGGGGTCCCGGGGTAGCAGCGCCCCCGAGAGGCTGGAAGGAGTTTTGCGAGCTGCATGCCATCGCCACAGCCCGGGAGCTGGCCGCACACTACCGCAGCTTCGCGAGGGACTGGGCGCAGCATGACATATTGGCACCGGAGACCTTCTCCAAGCAGTTCAGCGACCTGTTCCAGCAGCACTTCTGCTGCGAAGTCGACGAGCGAGATGGGGCCCTGCTCAGTCGTGGCTCCCCCACCGGCAGCGCCATCTCTATCTGCGCCCCAGTGGTGCTGCCCCCCGTTCCTCCGCCTCCTCCCCCTGCCCCTCCACAGACCGTGATAGGCCGCCTGCGGATCACGTCCTTCTCCGGGGCACTGGACTACCGGGAGGCGGGCCGACCGAGCGGCAGCTCCACGCTATTCGCCGTCCTCTCACCAAAGGCGGAGCCGGTGCCCGTGAGCCGGGAACAGGAGCAGCCCTTGCGGTGCTCGGCGGGAAACCCCCCGTCGGGACACCCGGCAGCTTTCCGGGGGTCTGTCCGAGGCATTGGCGGATGCGGGACATTGGTGGTGCGCAGCCACAGCAGCGAGGACGTCTCGGGGGCCGAGCGCCGGCAGGCGACCGAACGGTACTCCCCCAACCTGGCGAGCCCCTTCAACCACGATCACGCAGACGTGACGCACTTCTCCGTCAGCCAGATCCGGCAGAGCGTCAGGCGGCTCTTCAAGAAACGGCCCCTTCCCAACCCCCCCTCCCCCCAGGACCTGTCTCCTAACAACCCGAACCCTGCCAGCATCCATAACAGCAACGACCCATCTGCGAGTGGCAGTGGCGAAAGAGTTACCGGCATCTCCCCCACGGCGGCCGACGAAGCGGCGCCTCTGTCGCCCTCCTCGTCCTCCCCCACTTTCTCCGACGCTGTTCCCCCTGCCTCTGCCCCTACGCCCACAGCTGCCGTGGGCTCTCACTTCCTGGATCGTTTCCGTCGGTTACGCAGCGGCAGCGTGCGCCAGAGGAGGTCGGAGGGGAGCGGCTGCTGTAAAGAGGGCCAGCTGAGGTACCTGCTGGTGGACGACACTATCTCAGACACTCAGCCTCGCTGGCAACGCTGCCGCCTGCTGGTCAGGAGGACCAGGGACACTCAAGGGACAGTTGGAGGAGGAGGAGGGGGAGGAGGGGAGAGGTACCAGTTGGAGCTTTATGATCCTCCCAAGGTAAGAACACGTGCTGCTCGCATACAGCAAGCACACTTAACATTGTTAAAAGTACATGCACATGCTTTAAAGCGGTTTGTGTCTTTCGTTAATATTTTGTTAATATCACAGGGAAGAGTTTGGCTGGGACAATCTTTTTTCTTTGTAACGTAATCTTTTATTGGTGTTATAAAGTAAAGAAAAGCGCTCACCACCTATGTAGGCACTCCGCGGCGTGACAGTAGAGCATGGGACACTGCAGAGCTCTAGAGACCCTGATGTTGGATAGTATAAGGCATCGGTTCTCAAACCATGGGTCGCGACCCAAAGTGGGGTCATGGGAAGGTGCCATTGGGGTCGCGAATTGGCAACCAAAGAAATACGAAATATACGTTTTATCAAGAAACGGTAAAAAAAAGAAAAAAAGGAAGGTGGTTGCAACCAACGTGAAGAGGACGCCTTGACTCCTCACACACACACACACACACACACACACACACACACACACACACACACACACACACACACACACACACACACACACACACACACACACACACAGGTCTGCCTCCAACACTAACCGTGTTGTTGTACGCATCAACAACACAAGGCACACATGAGCACTCGAGCAGCTAGGCTGAGGCACACACGAGCAAAAGTTTGAGAACCCCTGGTATAATGAGTGGAAGGCAGCGATCCAGAAGTCCCGAATCCGTTTTATGTCCCGGTGTTGGAATTCTTTGGAGTGAAATGTTGCCACACAGTTTAGACTGTATAGCTTCAGGCATTTTTTGCCATATTTAAGCTAACAAGGTAACGGTAGGCTACATCTGCTGTTAGCAGCAATAATATATCTCTTAAATCTCTTATTGCTGTCTTTCAAGCATCCAACAAGACATTTGGTGATACCGTTCCATTATCATTATTTTTTTATTCTAATTATCCTTTCTTTATACATTTGTTAAATCACTGGTTCCCAAACAGTGGGTCGCAGACACATTTTTATGGGTCCTGTAATTGTTTTGTTACTTTATTTTCAAAAAACTTTCCCAAAACAGCAAAACATTTCATGAATTAAAAACTAAATTCAACAATTTTTTTCAATAATTTCTTAAAGAAATCAAAGAAAAATCAAAGAAATCCATAAATTAGAAACAAATGTTTAAAGGAGTACGGTAGTTCACCCCCAAAACGACTTTTTTTCTATTGATTACTCATGCCATGGAGAGGTCCCCATCCGGAATCAATGGGGGTACATTTTGGGAATGTGTAGTTAACAATCCCATTCTTTCGTCATTCTTTCTCCAAAATGGAAGCATTGACATAATTTGTTACACTCAATGTTGGCACGGTTGGTATTGAGATTGATAAAGTCCAAAAGCTTTTTCAGGTTTGTTAGTCCAAATTGCCAGACACATATTATAGTCACTCACTCTCACTCACGCACACGCACACGCACACGCACACGCACGCGTGAGCGCGCACACACACACACACACACACACACACACACACACACACACACACACACACACACACACACACACACACACACACACACACACACACACACACACACACACACAGTAATTTCCTGTTTAATTCTCAGGGGTTTCCCCCCTCTTCTTTAAACCACTCTCATCTCTCCCTACTGTTGTTTTGTTTTCTCAATTCATCTACTGCATCTAAGCAGTGCCTTCTTCTACACAGTAGGCCACATGAATGAGCACAAGCAAAGTAGCTATTGGATGTAGCTTGGCCTCAAGAAAACGTCTCATTTCATCGTGGGCTTTCATCACATCCCTCCCTTGAGTGATTGATTTGTTTTTGAGCTGGAGTTATGGTGTGTGCTGTGATAAACAGCAGGCCTTGTGTTTGACTGTGCTAGGGTAGTGAAACGCTGTTCCTACTCATGTGAACTCATCAAAAACCCATTATAACATCATCTCTCTATCCATCCTATATCTGTTCAATTTCATAACTGGTTTTGTTTTGACAAGTTTACCATGACGAGACAACAAGAAGTGAAGTGAAATGAAGACGTCGAAGACAAAATGTGTTTGTTGACCCAATGCAAGAGGATTAGTGGTTTTGAACACAAAAACTTGGACATCAGTCCAAAGAATTTAGGGTCTGTGTCCACCAAGGCATTTTTTTTTTAATTGCAGCATATGTTTTGAATTGTTTTCAATGGGAGTATTTACGCATATTTATGCTGGGAAACAGCAGCAGCATGACAAGGTGCTGAGCATCTATTCTGTGTTGTGTGTTTCTATCTGGTCGCCCAGAGTTGAAATATTTGGGCAACTCTGGGGGAAAAGCACTTTTGGTGGACACACAGCCTTAGCCAGGAAGGCAACTTACTTCTATTTAATTACTTCTTGGAGTGTGCATGAAATCATGTATTCTCCCTCCAGCCTGAGGTGACTCGAGTTCGATATGCCTCCTACACAGTTTCCTGTTTGTTTGGAGCCGTCTCAGACTGGGTTGGCTGTTCTGTCTATCTGTATCATTAACACACCAACACTCAGCAGCAGCACATTAGAATTACAAAAGATTACTTTCAGCATTACCATATTTAGTTTTTTGTTATACGTATTATATGTATTGTATATTATGTTCAATAGGCCAGTTCACATCTTTACTTTGTTTTCCTCATGGCCTGGGTAGGAACAACGAAGTCCTTGCTATTCAGCACGACACAACAACAGCAAGATGTTTGTATGCAGTCACGTGTGATGGGCTATCATGTGGAAAGCTAAGAAACTATAAGAGACAAAAAAAACATCTCTCTCTCTTATAGTTGCTTTGCTTTCCACATGATAGCCATCACACATGACTGTGTACAATGTCCTGACGGACCAGCTGCAAGGTTATGTGTTGTGTTCACACACCCAGTCCCTCAGATCCCCAAACTAAGCCAGTAATCACTGCAGATAGCTTAAATGTTATCCTTGCTGCCACCCTCTTTAACCGCTTAAACCCTATACTTAGTTGACCAGGTTCCCAACGGGCTGTACAGTGTACACTACATATCTTCTGTGAAAATAGCCAATCTTCAAGTGAGCTTGTAGATCGTCTATTTTCACAGAATGTACAGGACGTCCCCAGAAGAGGGATACTAGGGTTCAAGTGGTTAAAGGTAATTGATAGCAGAAGTGGCTCCATGAGCGGGTGTGGGCGAATGTGTTTTTCTGGCACCACTATAGTTTGACCAGAGTGTGTGTCTGTGTCTCCATGTTGTGCATAATGCATCTGACGGCCCGTTTTCACCAAACACGTCTCAGTGCTGCTTCAGTTACGCCCCCATGTTAACGGATGGCGCTGTTCCCAGCAGCTGCATAGCATCGGACTCGGACAGCTCGTGAGTGTGA